>NC_058130.1:205581054-205628891 GCF_016433145.1 Gracilinanus agilis
CGATCCTTGGTGATCATGTCGTCAGTGCTTGTCTTCCTAAGATGTGTATAAGAGACAGGAGAGAGACAGAGAGAGAGAGAGAGAGAGAGAGAGAGAGAGAGAGAGAGAGAGAGCGCACTAGGAGGCACCGGACAAAAAGAATTTCAAAAGTTTGAGAACTTGAAAAATTTTTTTTCAGCATGGAGAACTTGTGATATGGGAACTCCCTTTACCAACACAATCAGTCTATGATTTAGTAGGTATGTCCTAATGAGTTGATAGAGGCATAGAAAAATCAAACAATTTTCTCTAGGTCCCACAAATAGCAAGAATCAGAGATGGGAGGAGGCAGTGGGGTGGTTCAGTGGATTGAGAGCCAGGCCTAGAGATGGGAAGGTCCTGGGTTCAAATCTGACCTCAGACACACCCTAGCTGTATGACCATGGACAAGTCACTTAACCTCCATTGCTTAGCCCCTACCACAATTTTTCCAATACACAGTAATGATTCTAAGATGGAAGGTAAGGGTTTACACACACACACACACACACACACACACACACAGAATTGGAGGTGGGATTTGGACCCAGGTCTTCCTCTGTTAAAGTCCACTATGTTATCCATTATTACCTCAAAAATTACCAAATAACATCATAAAAAATAAAAATGATTGTATTTTTGTAGACAAGAAATGACAATCCTGATGTGAGAGTCATTTCCAAATCAACTATCCGTGTCAGCTGGAGCACAAACTTATAGAACAAAGATAAAAAACATTTCCTCCACATTAGAGGAAACAACAATAAGAAAATATTTGCACAATTAAAGCAGTTCCAATTGTATTTTTGTACTTGAGATCTTGAGACAACAAAATGGGAAATGGATAACAGAAAAGACATTGAAATAACCTGTCTCAATTTCCTAAGGAAGTTTAATGGATGTATATCAAATTAAAACCCCAATTGGGAAATGAACAGAGCCTAGGAAAAACTGAGCCAGCAAACACCTCCTTTTAAAGCAGAAAGAAATGGCAGCCAAGGGCAATACTAATTTAGAACATAAACTAATGAGCAAAATCTTATAGAGGAAGATGGAAGAAAATTATGAATAGTATTTCCTTATTAAACAGCGAGAAATAGTGAAAGGGAAAACAAGTTTATAGAAAGCTTGGCCAGGGTCTAAACTAAGCCAAGTCATTCTGAGAATATTTAAGGATGAAATTGGACAGAAGATAATGAATAGATGAAAAGTAGAATATATAGTGTGAAGATTTCTAGAAGAAACTCTTTTCTGTGTCAAGGATGGTAGAACCACCAGATCTGGGCTCTAACATAGCAAGGTCAGAGATGTTTCCTAAGAAGTACCAAAGGCTCTAAAGAAAATAAAGATGAGAAAAGCAACCAAAACTAGACCGAAGATACTCAGAGGAGGCCCATATGCTAGGGGTGACACAGAGTTTCGAGGGCATCAGGGGACTGATCAGCAAGATATCTGAACAAAAGAACCCTAAAGATTTTAAGGAAAACAAAACAAAACACCTTGGATATTACTACCAAATAAATAAATAAATAAATAAATAAAAGGCAACAAAGAGAATACTACTAACTTCTGACCCATATGTCCACTTTTCCAGTTTTAGAAAATCTACACCTACATCTAGGGCATCTTTGTTGAGACTCCACATGTGGTGTTTCCTCCAAAGAAAATAATCAGACTTATTGCTCTGATCATTGTTGGTTTTGTTTTTTATTTTAATTTTTTCCAAATTACATGTTAATACAACTTTTTAAAAATCCTTTACCATCTGTCTTAGAATCAATATTGTGTATTGGTTCCAAGGCAAAAGAGTGGTAAGGGCTAGAGCAGTGATTCCCAAAGTGGACGCCACCACGCCCTGGTGGGTGCTGCAACAATCTAGGAGGCGGTGATGGCCACAGGTGCATTTAGGGGCAGTGAATAACTGTAAGGGGACGGTGATAGTATGTGACAGGAGGTGCTAAGTAATATTTTTTCTGGAAAGGGAGCGGTAGGCCAAAAACGTTTGGGAATCACTGGGCTACACAATGGGATTTAAGTGACTTGCCCAGGGTCACATAGCTAGGAAGTATCTGAGATCAGATTTGAACCCAGTATTTCCTGTCTCCAGGCCTGGCTCTCTATCCACTAAGCCACTTAACTGCCCCCATCAATACAATTTTTAATAATCGTTTTGATTGAACAATTTGTTCAGTTTGTTCAATTGAACAAAATTGAAATTTTGTGATCCATAGCCTCTCCTCTCTCCTACTCCTCTCTCTTCCCAAGATAGGTAATTTGAAATAGATTGTACATGTGTTATAATACAATACTTATTTCCATGCTCATCTTGTTATGAAAGACGAGTTATATTGCTTACACTAGAGAAAAATTAATGAGAGCAATAAGATGAAGAATGGTATGCTTCAATGTACATTCAGATTCCATCAATTCTTTCAATGGCAGTGAATAGCCTTTTTCATCATGAGTCCCTTGGAGATGTCCTGGATCCTTGCACTGCTGATAATAGCTAAGTCATTCACAGGTAATCGTTGTACTTTATTGCTGTTACTATGTACAGTGTTCTCCTGGTTCTGCTTACTTCACTTTGCATCACTTCATAGAAGTCTTTTTTTTTGTGATCGTCTTGTCATTTCTTATGGCACAATAATATTACATTACATTTATATCTTCTACGGTCAGTCCCTAATTGATGGGCATCTTTTCAGTTTCTAATTCTTTGCCACCACAAAAAGAGGCGCTATAAATATTTTTGTACAAGTAGGTCCTTTCCCTCATTTTTAATCTCTTTGGGATACAGACCTAGTGATGGTATTGGTGGGTCGAAGAGTATGAACAGTTAGGTTTTTTGGACATGGTTCTAAACTTCTTCCCAGAATGATTGTATTAGTTCACAGCTCCACCAACAGCATATTAGTGTCCCAAATTTTCCACATCTCCTACAACATCTATTATTTTCCTTTTTTGTTTTCCAGTCTGATAGGTGCACCTCAGAATTGTTGTAATTTGCATTCTTCTAATTAATAATGATTCGGAGCATTTTTTCATGTGACTGAAGGTAGTTTCAATTTATTCATTTGAGAATTGCCTGTTGATATATTTTGATAATTTGTCAATCAGGAATAGGCAGACTTTTGCAAATGGTATTTGGTGGCTCAATGGTTAGAACGCCAGGTCCAGAGTCAGGAAGACTCGTCTTTATGACTTCAAGCCTAGCCTCAGACATTTAATAGCTGTGAAACTCTAAGCAAGTCATTTAACCCTATTTGCCTCCATTTCCTTATCTGTGAAATGAAGCCAGAGAAGAAAATGTCAACCACTCCAGTATCTTTGCTAAGAAAACCCCAAATGAGGTCACGAACAGTTGGACATGACTGAAAAATGGATGAAATTTTAAGGAAAAATATAACTTTATAATCATTCAATTGACTGAAAGGTGTAGAGAGTGCAAGATCCCATGGTGCTTATTTGTTGGCTATTGAGAAACATTTGAATGTGTAGAGGGAAACACAGCCTTTAAGGCTTTCCTTCAGCAAGGTGCTTCCCATGCATATGTCAAAGTCATTTAGGACCTTGAAAAAGGTATAAATAGAGATCTGTGAAGATCAAATGAAGAATAAAGCAGAAAGTTGGGTGCTCAATGGAAGTGTTTGCCACAGAAATGAAAAATGATTAATCCTTGATCAAGAAAGGCGCGGTGGATTTGAAATGAGAGGTTTTGGATTTTAATCCATTTATTCCCTGATGGATTAGATGATCTTTAAGGTCCTTTATGATTATTAATCCAGCACAGAATCCAGGTGGAAGAGGGATTTCCTCCAGGTAGTAAGGTCTTCTGTTTGAGAATAAGATTTATCAGAATCACATAAATGAAATCCAAAATAATTCCATACAGAACTCTTCACTATCCACAAGCTATTCACGCAGGAAAAACCTAGTGGATGAAGAATATTCATTGTCTAAACTGTGACATTAAACTAAATGGGCAGCCTATAAATTTGTTCATCAATACATGTATCCTAGACATGCACTATTCATGGACAATGGACAGTGAGCAGCCAAATTGAACAGGAAGAGTACAGCCAGATGTATTACTTTTGTGAAATTGGGGAATGTCTTTAACGATCTCAAGAGTCTCCCTAAACAAAGACCCAATTTATTAACAGCAATATTCTTCTAGTGATGCTATATGAGTGTGACTTGTGGAGTACTCTAAAATCTAAAGAGTAAACTGTGAGTTACCCCAAGAGCAAGTCACTTATCCCCAGTTGCCTAATCCTTACTACTCTTTTTTTAGGAGAATACTTTTCGAAAAATCATTAATTAATTAATTAGGAATATCTTTTCCATGGTTACATGATTCATGTTCTTTCCCTCCCCTCCTCCCAACCCCCTCCCATAGCCACGGAGCAGTTCCATTGGGTTTTACATGTGTCATTGATCAAGACCTATTTCCATATTATTAATATTTACACTAGGGTGATTGTTTACAATCTACATCCCCAATCATATCCCCGTCGACCCATGTGATCAAGCAGTTGTTTTTCTCTGTTTCTGCTCCCACAATTCTTCCTCTGGATGGGGATAGCTTCTTTCTCATAAGTCCCTCAGAGTTGTCCTGGATCATTGCATTGCTGCTAGTAGAGAAGTTCATTACATTTGATTGTGCCACAGTGTATCAGTCTCTGTGTACAACATTCTCCTGGTTCTGCTCCTTTTGCTCTGCATCAATTCCTCCAGTTTATTATTCCTTTCAACACAATAGTATTCTATCACCATCAGATACCACAATTTGTCCAGCCATTCCCCAATTGAAGGGCATCCCCTCATTTTCCAATTTTTTGCCACCACAAAGAACACAGCTATGAATATTTTTGTACACGTATTTTTCCTTATTATCTCTTTGTGGTACAAACCCAGCAGTGGTATGGCTGGATCAAAGGGCAGGCACCTTACTACTCTTCTGCCTTGGAAACAATTCACAGTATTGATTCTAAGACAGAAGGCAAGGGCTTTTGGAAGTAGATGGTGGGGTGGGAAATGAAATAAACATTTATTAAGTGTCTTCTATATGTCAGTCACTGCTAATTGCTTTACAAAAATTATCTCATGACAACCCTGGGTGGTAAATGTTATTATTATTCAAATTTTACAGTTGAGGAAACAGAAGTAAGCAGAGATTAAGTGACTTGCAGGGCACACAACTAGTAAGTTTCTGAGGCTGGATTTGAATCCAGGGCGTTCTGATTCCAGGACCAATACGCTATCCACTGTGCCACCTAGCCTCCTCTACACAGTGAATATAAGTAAATATAAATATTTTACCGTAAGAAGTTGCCCAGGAGAAGTGATATAAAGCACGTCATCGGAGAAAAATACAGTCAGTGGAAAAAACAAACAAACCTCAACTTAGAAAATAGCTCCAATAATGCATGTCTCCACAAATGGGAACAAAAGTCATCAGTTCCAAAACCAACATTCAAGGTACCATTGCATAGATCAGGGGCAGAATAACCTTTAGTCCAACCTATAGAAAATGCAGACAATTGATAGCAGATGCATGGTAGCCCTTCAGCAACTGAAAAAATTCTCCCTTTCTGGTGAATTCCATTTTCCTTCAAGGTCTAACTCCTGTTTCCTGTGGAAATGAATGAAACTAATTTGGAATTGCTAGAGATGAAATCCCTGTCTCTCCTCCCCAACATTCCAGGGAGATCTTCTTTCACTTGAGACTCGTGCTGCCATCCAGTATTATGATACTTTGATAAGAAACACGGACTCTCCCTAAAAGGAAAGCAATGTGGACATGCTAGAGTCATCTTCTTTTCCATCAGATCTACACTGTACAAAACCTTGTGGTAATAGTAGAGGGCAAAGTCCAGATCTTTTGTTTTCCATATTGTGACTTAGTCTTCCCTCTGGCTCCCCTAGGTTCATAGACATGTACGTTATCCCCTTCTCTCTGTAAGAAGTGTAATGCAGGGGGCTGCTACAGTTGGTTTGCAAAAGCAAGAGCTTTTGCTGCAACCCTGCATTACAGAAGCTGGCACTGATATGGGTGGAGAAATGAGGGTCCAAAGAACTGACAGCTCAGGCAGATTCCATGGCGAGGAACAAACTTTATTATAAACAAGTACAGTACTAGAGTGGCTATAGAGATAGCGATAACAGAGAATTAGCTAGCAGAGTGTGTGAGGGGTTTTCAAGAATGCTTTTTACCTTGATTGATTGCTAGGGAAAGTTTAGGCAATAGCAGTGTCACTAGAACCAAGGTACAGACATCACTTTACCCATTCACTTTGGTCTGCATGGCTTTACCCATAATTCAACTGGTTTCCCCAATTGGGGGTGCAGGGTATTGGAGGGTGAAAACCACAATGCAGATGGGATGCTGATGATATGTTAAATACCCCAGGGCAACTTGCAGTCAAATTTTGCTCTTTCAGTGCAGGCTTTAAGGAAGGCAGTAATTGTGAAAACTGGGCATTGTTTAAACCTAGTCCTGTATATCTGGGAAACCGAGTCACCTGTTCAGAGACCCTTAATCAAGAACCAGGCTGTGTCTAAAGATTGATGTGGAGTTTTCTCCTAATTGTAAATCTAAGCAACCTTATGTCTTATCTAAAAGGTGGCCCCATGCTAATCAATTAGTTATTGTTTCCATGTTCCTTTGATTGTTTAAAGCTAGTTGGGAAGGAGTGGGACATCTCTTTTCCTAAATTCAGGGAATTGCACCTGTTCATTCTCTCCCTCCCAGCTTGGCAAGTCACATCAGTCCTACTCAAGAACTGTGTGAACAGGGGGGCAGCTAGGTAGCTCAGTGGTTGTAGAGCCCAGTAAAAGTCCAGATCTTTTATTCCCCATATTGCGACTTAGTCTTCCCTCTGGCTCCCCTAGGTTCATAGACATGTACATTATCCCCTTCTCTCTGTAAGAAGCTGGTACTGATGTGGATGGTGAAATGGACTTACTTGTACCACGCCCCCCCCCCAGTGTCTGGCACATAGGATGATTCAAATTTAGTTTCAAATACATTCTGGCTATGTGACCCTGGGCAAGTCACTTAACCCCCCCTTGCCTAGCCCTTACCATTCTTCTGTCTTGGAACCAATACACAATACTGATTCTAATGTGGAAGGTAAGCATTTTAAAAGGAGGAGGAGAAGGAGGAGGAGGAGAAAGAGGAGGAGAGGAAGGACAATGATGACAATGACGATGATGACAACAACTATGGGAACATGGCAGCTAGGTGGCTCAGAGAGGCAGGCCTGGAGACAGGAGATCCTGGGTTCAAATCTGGCCTCAGACACTTCCTAGCTATGTGACCCTGGGCAAGTCACTTAACCAAAATTGCCAACCCTTATCATTCTTCTGCCTTGGAACCTGTACTTAGTATAGCTTCTAAGACAGAAAGGAAAGGTTAAAAAAAAAAAGAAGAAGAAGAATGTAAGCTTCTTGCAAGTAGGGATTGTTTTGTTTTTTTGAACTTGTACCCCCAGTATCTGGCACATAGTTTGAACTTAAATAGTTTGCTGCTTCCTTATTAATATAAACTGTGATGATAGAAACCACTCCCCAGGTTTGTTCTACCCCACACCCTATTTTTCAGTGCGTTTGTGGGACTTACAGGGCACAGAGGATAAAAGGTGTGGGGTGGAGCTTTCTCTCTCTCTGTCTCATTCTCTCCGTCTCTCTCTATCTCTTCTGTCTCTCTCTGTGTCTCTCTGTGTCTTTCTCTGTGTGTGTCTCTCTCACTCTCTCTCAATGCTTGAGGCTTGGGATTTCAGCTTAGGTATTTTTCTAGATAGGTGAGATTTTTCTGTCCCCTTCCTTCATTTCCCTTTTTCATATATCTCCATTTTAATTAAAATTACATTGTTAAAAGCTACTAATGGACTTCTGACTTGAGAGTAAATTTTATAACGGTGACCACAATGTTTTATTAATATTACATTTAATAATTTCACTTTTAATTTATTACAAAACATAAAGTAAATCGTAGCTAGGTGGCAGAGTGGATAGAGCACTAAGCCTGAAGTCTGGAAGACTCATCTTTGTGAATTCAAATCCAGCCTCAGACACTCCTAGCTGTGTGACCCTGGGCAAATCACTTTGACCCAGTTGCCTAGCCCTTAGTGCTCTTGTGCCTTGGAACTGATATTTAGTATCAATTCTAAGACAGAAAGTAAAGGTTTAAAAAAACCTATGAGATCGCTGCTTTAGAGCTGAAAGGGACCTCTAGTCCCAACTAAGAGAGGCCTTTTAGTACAACTCCATCATTTTATAGTTGAAGAAACTGAGGTCCAGAGAAGTTAATGATTTGCCAGTCATTCAGAAAGCATGGATTGAACCAGGGTTCAAAATTATATCTTCCAACTCCAAACCCAGAATTTTCCCCATGAAGTCACACTGCCTCTGCCTTATCTCACTAGATGATGGTGTTCTTGAACTCTTGAACTTCAAATTGCTAGAGAGGCAACCCCAATGTTAGTGAGACCCAGGAAATACCTTTGTTCTTGCTCTAAGCCTGGCTTCCAGGATTGTACAGCCAAGGAACTCAACTTTCCACCATCTAGATGGCTGAGGACCTGACATTTTTAATATTCTTCTAGAAATCTAAGGATCAGGAACTCCTACCATTTGGACCATGAGAATGATCTCTTCTCAGACTGCAATGTTCTAGATCTTCATGGGACCCACAAATTATCTTCAAACCGGAATATCTAAAATGTGTTTTACTACCTGTAGGCAATCCTTCTCCCCCATGGATTCCAATAGGATCATAGATTTAGAGGGAAAGGACCTTTGGGAATATCTAGTCCAAACTTCTTCCATTTTACTGAGACTTAGGGACTGTTGTGAGGTGCAAGAGGTGAACCCCTGGGGTTCAGGAAGGATACCTTTTGCAAGACTCCAAAACTTAGCTTAAAAATAAAAATAGAAATTTATTAATTTAGAAAGTAATGTCGAATCTGGCCAGGAGGATAGATAGTATAGGTGGAACAGCAAGATGAAAGGCTAGGGGGCAGCTGGGTAGCTCAGTGGATTGAGAGCCAGGCCTAGAAACAGGAGGTCCTGGGTTCAAACCTGGCCCCAGACACTTCCCAGCTGTGTGACCCTGGGCAAGTCACTTGACTCCCATTGCCTAGTCCTTACCACTCTTTTGCCTTGGAGCCAATACACAGTTTTGACTCCAAGATGGAAGCTAAGGGTTTAAATTTAAAAAAAAATGATGAAAGGCTGCTCCCAGAATCCATCAATTCTGGGCATTATATACTCTTTACAACAGTGGGGACATGATGTTGTGTCATGGTGTGGACATGATTGTAGAGGGTAAACACCCAGACATTTCCGGGGGGGGGGGGTTCATCATCTGACTGGGGTTTGCCTGAAGACCCTCATAGTTTAGGGGACAGATGGATGCCTGAGATATAGCCCGATGGTATCGAGGTGTAGCCTGGAGGTGCATCTCTATGTCCATCTCCAATCTAAAGGACCATCTCAGGATGATAATTAGCTCAGCGTCTTAGAGAAGTTATCAGATGTTCTTGGGTTAGGAGTCACAAGAACAGAAGGGAGCAAAGGAATTTCTCTGCTTCTAGTTTGCCTGGGTTTGGGGAGTACAGTGCCTGTGCCAGGGACCTGTGGCTGAATGACGTTAGGTGACTTACCCAAAGTCACACAGGTAATCCATAGCTCACTAAAGCATGAAGAGAAACTTTGAGCTGAGGGGGAGGGGAAGGAGATGATGAAGGGGGTTTGAGGAGAAAAGAGAAAGATGAGAAGAGTCTCTGTGAAGGGTAGAATAATCAATCAATTAGGGGGCAGCTGGGTGGCTTAGTGGATAGAGTCAGGCCTAGAGACAAGAGGTTCTAGGTCCAAATCTGGCCTCAGACACTTCCTAGTTGTGTGACCCTGGGCAAGTCACTTAACCCCAATTACCTGGCTTTTATCACTCTTCTGCCTTGGAACCAAAATCTAGTATTGATTCTGAGACAGAAGGAAAGGGTTAAAAAATAAAAGAATCAGTTAAAGAAAAACAAAAGGATCATCTTGTAAGAAGGGCTCAGCTGAGATTAGATAACATAAAATGATTGAGAAAGCAGTGAACTCAGTTGTGTGATTTCCTCTAGCTCCATTCAACAGAACGTGAGTAGGAGTGAGGGAGGCAGATGGTAGGAGTAATCCAGGATTGGGATTTGGCAAACTGTGAAAGCTGATAGGACATAAGAGGAAGAAATTAGAGAGTAGAAAATAGTGTAGAGTTGAATTTACTCAACAAAAGGCTGAGACTAGGAAGGAGAGTGTAGCCTGTGTAAGGGCGATGGCCAGAGAGAGTTCCTGAGAACAGAAGGACTGGAGCTTCTGGTTAAAACAAAGATGCAGCAGCGATTTCTTTGGCCCTCACTGCCTGAAGTCCAGGTGTGTTTCATCCCTCCCCTAAGACTGCCTGGCATCAGTAAAAGGAGGGGGCGTGTACATTAGCTCTCTGATATTAGGTCCAGCATCCACTGATGATATTCCCTGAATACCATGGTGGGTTCCTCTGAACCCCAGTTCTATTTAACCACTTAACAGTCAGATTAATTTCTTTTCTGCTATTTTTGGTTCTTCCTCCAATATGTTTTTAAAAAAATATTTTTAAAATATTTTATGGGGACAGATAAGTGGCGCAGTGTATTGAGATAGGAGGTGCTAGGTTCAAATATGACCTCAGATACTTTCTAGCTGTGTGACCCTGGAAAAGTCATTTTTTTTTTTGCCTAGTCCTTATCATTCTTCTGTCTTGAAGGCAGTATACAGTTTTAATTCTAAGATGGAAGGTAAGGAAAGTAAATTTCCCCTTAATTACATGTAAAAAACAATTTTTAACCCTTAAAATTTTTTTTGAGTCAAATTCTTTTCCTCCTTCCAGATTAATTTTTTACAAAGGAATATTTACTTCAAAGGTATAGCAAGCATAAACACACAAACAAATTTCTCCCAATGCTTGGGGGCATAATTCAATCCTTCTCCTGTCCCATAGAGCTCATACTCTGAGGAGAATGGGATTATGTTGACAGTTTAGCTCAGTTCCTATAGAGCCCTGTCCAAAATTCCAAATCTAAAGCTCCCCTTGGACTTGAATCCTGGGCGTCTTGGCTTCTCAGGGCTTCCCTACTGAGCTGGTTGGCTGCAATTCAACCTGGAATTCTGCCTCTAGAGACATCATGGCTCAAGTTCCAGGATCCAGCTGGGATTCCTCAGCCTAGAGCTGAGAAGGACAAATGAAACAGAACAAACAAAATGAAATCCCAATAACACGTCCATTTCTCAGGGTCCTGAGCCCAAAATGGGAAGGAGATAGTCCTTATCCCAACCCAATCAGTTCATGGCACCCATTCTCTGCGTGAATTTGGGCACTTATCCTTTCTAGATGCCATAGGAAATATGGAGAGTATCTCAATCTGGTCCTTTATTTGTTTAAAAATTCTTCCCTTCTGTCTTAGAATCAATACTATGTATAGATTCTGAGGCAGAAAAGCAGTAAGTTCTAGGCAATGGTAGTTAAGTGACTTGCCTAGAGTTATACAGCTAGGAAGTGTCTGAGTTCAGATTTGAACCCAGGACCTCCCATCTCCAGGCCTGGCTCTCTATCCACTGAGTCACCTAATTATCTTTTTAAAGATAGCCTGTTGGGAATGCAGAATGTCTCCTAGAAGCAGATTCCTAGCTTCCTCCATTTTAGATTATCTGGGTATATACAAAGCTAAACCCTCTTTATAAAGAGATTTAATAGGGATAAAGAAGAGGAAGAGATATAACGCTAGAGAAAGTTGTGGTCTGATCAAGGGATTTGGGAGCCTGATTATTAAAGCGGAACATTTGTGTGGTCTTGGTGAAATCTGGCCATCCTGGAGTGTAGCAGAGGGGGGGATAGAAGAGTAGGCTATGAGAGTTAAAGTTTTGAGGAACTGGAAGGTTAGCATGTTTCAGGGGACTTTTATCCACATGCTGAAGTCCCCTAATACATAGGAATTGTGGGTGAGGGCATGACTGTGAGCCAGGTGCACAACTCCTTGAGAAAGAAGTGAAAATGTCTTAGGGAGAGAGAGAATCGCTATTAGGATCTTGTTTGGAGCAATGAATTTAAATAGAGTGAACATTAATAGAAGAGAGTTTGCTGAGTGATGCCAGTAAAAGAAAAGCCCAGAAGTGATGATAGGAAGTAAGGAGTATTCCTGTACCCTCCCCAGGATCAGCATGTGTATTTGCAGGGTGGTAAGGCAGGAGGCCAGTGCTGGAGAGAGTGGCTGGTGACACAGCATTCCCTGGGAAGGTACAAGCTCTCCTACGGGTGTGTCTACATGGAAAGAGTGGGAAAGGAAAAGATCTAGGTTAAAGGAAATGTTATGTCTGAGAAATGATAAGCAACAGTGGGATCATGTTCTGCTTTCATCACACTTAGTGGAATTCTTGACGATATTTGGAAGGTCTGTGTTTGTAATATGGGGATCTTGTTATGAGGTTATTAAGGTCCTATTATCTATTAATTCAATGAAACTGATGCTTAACCAAGTTGTGAAAGACAGAGGTTTACTTCTTACAACTGCCTGATGAAAGCTTCACTGAAGAGTGATGGAATTCTATGACAGGTTTGATGTCCTAGTAATAGTTCCCTCAAATCAATTGGCTTAGATGTAACTAGGAAGTTGGTCTTAACTTCCTGAGACCTTAACAATATTTATAATCCTAGCACAAGCTTGATCTTGATGTAATTAGATCAGCTAGGCTAGTTTCCATGATCTGACTATGATATTAAATGAAGATGACTTTGTCCTCAGTAAGGTAGGCTATGAACTTATAAGTAAAGGCTGCCAGAGGCTTGTAGATTAACTGGATTGATTGGATTGATTGAAGGAAAGGGAAACTGGGAGGTGGGAGAGAGGGAAGTAGGTGAACCCTATTAAGTTTTAACCCAATAAAAAGTACAATAAATTATGGTAATGTCTAAATAGAAAGTTGGCCTACGTGCTGAGTCCAAGGGACTTTGAGAGTTTCCCTGGCTCAGAAGCTGTTGTTGAGTCTAGATATTTTGATGAAAATAATCTTGTTTGATAATTAAGGCTCAGTGGCCTTATCAATATTAAGATGGTTGATATAGCTAGCAATGTAGTCTGAACCCTGCCTGTCTGCCTATACCAATCTACCCTTCCTCCCGGGCCCCGGACAGTAGACAACCTCCTGCCTCCTCACCCAAAGAAGAAGTGGACCCTGAGGGGTTTTGCTCCTTAATTTATACTCCTTTCCCAACTGCCAGATTGGCACATGCCCAGGGCTGCCTTGCCAGGTTCTGTGTTCTAAAGGGGCAAACTGTTCTTTTGCACCTACAAAAATGGCTGACCATTTTCTATATATTACAATCTGTCATCTGTTAGTGTATGAAAGACATAAATCGAGGAGGTCCTAAAGTTTTGCAACTGGCAGTTCTGTGCTACCCAATTACTACCATTTCCTTGTATAATCTGTATTAACAAATTACTACTACTACTACTACTACTACTACTACTACTACTACTACTACCAATACTACTACTACTACTACTACAACTATGACTATAATTACTACGACTATTATAACCTCTTCTTGAATATTTGATCATTGCTCCGAGGTTCATTTTGATTTTTCCCATTAATGGTTCTGAATTTTGAATCAATGTTATTCATTTCCAAGAAGGAAGAAAACATCGCATCCCACATTCAGTTCCCCAACAGGACCTAATTGGCCTTTGTTCCTTCCTCAGTGAGAGGTCTAGTCGATGATAGCAAAACTTAATTTTACACTTTTATATCAGATATGTCACCTAATGACAGGATTTATAACTATCTGGTTTATTTCATATCATCAAATATGATAAAATATGGATTCCTCAAAAAGGAAGTCTCACTATTACAACTACCATTCCTCCTCCTTCTCCTGCTACTACTATTGTTGCTACAACTACTACTACTATTACTGCTACAACTACTACTATTACTACTGCTACAACTACTACTACCACTACTACTATTACTACTACTGTTACAACTACTACTGCTGCTACAACTACTACTGTTACTACTGCCACAACTATTATTGCTACAGATACAATGACTACTGCTGCTACAACTACTGTTACTACTTCTACTTCTTTTACTATTACTACTGCTGCTCCTATAATTCCCCACTCATTGAAAAGTTAAGCAAAATAATATCAACTATACATCTGAAATCATGTAACACTTATTTCCATATTAGCTATATAACGAAAAAAAATACCCCAAAGTGAAGAAGTCAAGAAAATTCTACTTCAGTTTATACTTAAAAGTCCATCAGCTTCTCTCTCTCTGGAGGTAGATAATTTTTTTCATCATAAGTTCTTTACACTGTCCTGGATTGATCAGAGTAGTCAAGTCTTTCACAGTTGATAATCATTACAACACTTCTGTTACTGTACATAAAGATTTTCTATTTCTTCTCACTTCACTTTGTATCAGTTTATCTAGGTCTTACCATGGTTGGTTTTTTTTTTTCTTTCCTGAAATTACTCATCTCACCACTTCTTATAGCACAGTAATATTCCATCACATTTGTAGGCCACACCTTGTTCAGTCATTTCCCAGTCAGTGAGCATCCC
Source organism: Gracilinanus agilis (assembly GCF_016433145.1). Classification (NCBI taxonomy): domain Eukaryota; kingdom Metazoa; phylum Chordata; class Mammalia; order Didelphimorphia; family Didelphidae; genus Gracilinanus; species Gracilinanus agilis. The sequence continues at coordinate 205,595,727 of NC_058130.1, forward strand.
CTCAGTGTCTAATTCTTTGCCACCAGGAGAAGAGCTGCTATAAATATTTTTGTACATATTTTCTTTTTTCTTTGATTTTCTTTGGGGTACGGACCCAGTCATTGTATTTTTAGGTCAAAGAATGTATCATTTTATAGCCCTTTGGGCATAATTCCAAATTGTTCTCCAGAACAAATTTGCCAACTCCAACAATAGTTTATTAGTGTGCTTATTTTCCTTTAACCCCTCCAGCATTTATCATTTCTGATAGTTATGAAATGGTATCTCAGAGTTAGGTTAATTTTCTTTTTTCTAATCAATAGTGATTTACAGCATTTTTTCACAAGACTATTGATAGCTTTGATTTTTTCCTGCTGAAAACTGCCTGTTGGTATCCTCTAACTATTTATCAATTAGGATGTGGCTCTTAGTTTTTATAAATTTTACTCAGTTCCCTATATATTTGAGAAATTACACCTTTATTAGAGAAACTTGCTATAAAATATTTTTAATATTACTTCATAGTCTATGGAACCTTTTAGCAAGACTTAATTTCCCTGTTTATCTCTTTTAATTAGGTTTATTTTCGATTTTGCTTTGTCCAAAATCATGATTGCTACTCCTGACTTTTTTTCACTGAAGCATAAAAGATTTGTCTTCAATCATTTATTTTAACTCTTTATGTCTCATAAACAACATATTATTTGATTCTGATGTCTAATCCATTCTTATAACTGATTCTGTTTTAAGAATAAGCTTATTGGGGGCAGCTAGGTGTCTCAGTGGATTGAGAACCAGGCCAAGAGACAGGAGGTCCTGGCCTCGGATACCTCCTAGCTATGTTACCCTGGGCAAGCCACTTAACCCCCATTGCCTAGCCCTTACCACTCTTATGCTTTGGAACCAATATACAGTACTGATTCCAAGACAGAAGGTAATGGTTTTGAAAAAAATGAAGCTTATCCAATACACATTTATAGCTGTGATTATTGTGTATTTCCCCGTATCCTCTTTTCTTCTGTTAATCCCTTTCTCTTTATTTTTATCCTGTCCCTCTTCAAAAGTCTGTTTTGCCTCTGACCTCAGCCTTCCTTGATTCACTCTCCCTTTTATCAACACCTCATCTCTTATCCTATATTTCTTTATTTGGTAAGATAGATTTCTACACCTATACCCAGCTGAGTGTGTATACTTATTCTTCTCTCTTTGAATCAATTCCAATGAGAATAAGGTTCTAGCATTGCCTGCTACTCCCCATCCCTGCATTTCCCCCTCTACAATAAAAGTTCTTCCTTAAGGATCCCTTTTATGTGAAGAAATTTTCCCCATTCTACCTCTTCTTTCCCTCTTCTCCCAGCACATGTACCCCCCATTTTTAAAAGATCATCCCAAAATAATTGACTCACACTCATGCTTTCTATGTAGACTCTTTCTAACTGCCCTACTAATAATAAAGTTCTTAGAAATTACGTATATCATCTTCCCACATAAACATTTTAACTTATTGAGTTCTTTATGATTACTCTTTCATGTTTATCTTTTTATGCTTCTCTTGAGTCTTGTGTCTAATGTCATATTTTCTACTCAGCTCTAGTCTTTTTATAAGAAATGCTTGAAAGTCCTCTATTTCATTAAATATCCATTTTCCCTCTGAAGGATTATACTCAGTTTTGTTGGATAAATTATTCTTAGTTGTAATCCTAAATCCTTTGCCTTCCAGAATATCATATTCCAAGCTTATCATATTCCTTTAACCTGGAAGCCACTAAATCTTGTATGATCCTGGCTCTGGCTCCATGATACTTGACTTACTTCTTCCTGAATACTTGCAATATTTTCTTCTTGACCCGAGAGCTCTGGAATTTGGCTATAATATTCTGAACACTTTTCCTTTGGGAATCTCTTTTGGAAGGTGATTGATGGATTCTTTCATTTTGCCCTGTGGTTCTAGTGAAGCAGGACAGTTTCCCTTGATAATTTCCTGGAAAATGATGGCTTTTTTTTTGACATGGCTTCTGGGTAGGCCAATAATTCTTATGTTACTTCTCCTTGATCTGTTTTTCAAGATTGGTTGTTTTTCTGATGAGCTATTTCACATTTTCTCCTATTTTTTTCATTCTTTTGACTTTGTTTTATAGTTTCTTGATGTCTCATGGAGTCATTATCTTCCATATGTCAAATTTTTAAAGAATAATTTTCTTCAATGAGCTTTTGTATCTCTTTTCCCATTTGGTCAAATGTGCTTCTTAAGAAGTTCTTTTCTCTAATGAATTTTTGTATCTCCTTTCCCATTTGACCTATTTTGCTTTTTTTAGAATGTTCTTTTCTTCAGGAAAATTTTGTTCTTCTTTTACCATTAAGACTATTCTGTTTCTTACAGGATTATTTTCTTTGGTACTTTTGTGTGTGCTTCTTTTACCAAGGTGCTAATTCTCTCTCTAAAAAAAAATGCCTTATTTTCCATTCTATAATTGATGCTAAATATTGGTTCCAAGGCAGAAGAATGCTAAGGGCTAGTCAATTGAGGTTAAATGATTTTCCCAGGGTCACACAGCAAGCAAGTGCATGAGGTTAGATTTGAACCCATGTCTTCACATCTCTGAACCTGGCTCTTTATCAATTGAACTATTCAGCTGACCTTGCTAAATTTCCATTTCATAATCTCCTTGCATCCCTCTCATTTCTTTCCCCATTTTTTCCTCTACTACTTTTATCTCTTTCCTTAACTCTTCGAGGAATCCTTGTTGGGCTTCAGTCCAAATAGCAATTCTCTTTGAAGTTTTGCTTTTGGCTCTTTTCACATTATTGTCTTTTGAGATAGAGTATTAGTCTTCCCTGACAACATAGTAGCTTTTTATGGTTAAGTTTCTTTTTTGTTGTTTGCTCATTTTCCACTCTATTTATTGACTTTGAATTTTATGTTAAACTTTATGTTAAAGTAGGACTTTGCTCATGTGGTGGTGGGGAAGCTTCAGGCTTCTTTGTGCTGATGTTTTCAAGGCTAGTTCTGGAGTCTGCAAGTTGTCACTGCTTCCAATGTGCTGTGATCCTGGGATAGGTATGGCCACTGACTTTTTGGTCTGCATTCTGGTCTTTACCCAAAAGTGATCCTGTACCCATAACCACAGATGCTAGTGCTCCTCCTGGCCCTAGAACTATGATCAGGTCCCCTGCTCCCTTGTGACCAATCACAAGCATTTCTCTCCACTATGGAACTATAATCCAAAATGATGTAAATGCAATAAGAGTTGCCAATCAGTGTCAGTTGTACCCAGTGCCAGAAAAAATCCCTTATGATCTTTAGTTGTCTGATTCTTTTACCCATCTGTGGGATAAGAGTTCCCAAAGCTGCTGCTCCCACAGTCATAGCTGCCACTAAAGCCCACCACTGCCATGCTTTGGCTGGCCCCCTCCCCATTGACTTCTAAATTATTTTAGGCTGGAAAAAATTTCTCACCCTTATCTTTTCGTTGACTCTGCCACCCCAAAAATTGATTTGAAGCAGTATTTTTAAATTATTTGGAGCGGAATGTTGGGAGAATTCAGCTATGTTGCTTTCTGTACAATCCCTCTTGACTCCACACTCCACTAGAATTCTAGCAACTTTTTCTTATGAGACATTCTTCCTTTACTCAACTGTGAGTTCTGTCATGTCCCCTCAGTATGTACTCTGCACACAGTAGGTGCTAAAGAGATATTTGGTGAATTGCAGATTTGATTGAATTGAGTTCAGCTGAACCTCACTTCTTACAATCCAGGTCTGCTTGACAGCTATTTCCTAACATTTAAATTTGCCAATAGAAGACTTGCCCAGTACATGCCCTGGAGGCACCAATGGAAAGCTGGCATCTGGTACTATTCTTGTCTCTGCAAATTTTCACAGGGAACAGAGGGGCTAAAGAGTGGTACTTCAAAGTGCCCACCTGTAATGTTCTACTGTGCTGTGGTGCAGAAATTAAGGAACCCTGAGGCATTAGAAAGAAGACAGCCACATCTGTCACATTCAAAGACAGGTCTTTGTCACTCTCAAATGAAACAAAATCTTTCACAATAACTAAATGGAGCATTTAACCATGTGGTTTTGCTTTACCATGAAACAGATGCAGCTGCCCAAAGAACAACCTCTGTAAACATCTAGAGGGCCACCCAGAAATCTAGGAATCTGCCATTGTTGGGAAACTACACAACTACTAAAGAGATAACTTCTAACTCAACATTCAGAATAGAACAGAAGGATAAAGAAAATCCTTTTCTTTCATATTTTCAAATCTGTGAGGGATCTCAGAGGTCATATAGCCCAATGTGATCATTTTACAGGTGAGTTACACTGAGGCCAGAGAGTCTTTGACCTGCTTCAGGTCATAAAAATGGTAAATGGCAGAACCAGGATTTGAATTCATGACCTTTACTTGAAGCTTTTTGATCTTTTACACTTTTGTACACTGTTTTCCCCCTCTGGGAATACTCTGCTTCAAAACTGATGGGATAAGCATGTGGGTTCTTAGAAAATATAACCATCAGTTGCACCCACCCTAGTTGAGAAATGACTTCACCTTAGAAGGAGAAAGCTGGCTTCATAAACTTCAGTAGGATATAGGACTGGAAGGAGCCTTAAAGACTATGTAATTCAATTCCCTCCTTTTTACAGATGACAAAACTAAGGCCTGAAGTAGTGAAAGGTCACTCCGATAATAAATGTCGTGTTTGACATTTTCTGAATCCAAATTTCTGAATCCAAATCCAGTGTATTTCCCATCACATCCTGCTGGCTCCTTAAGGTACCTACATTTCATAGATATACAAATCTTTTTTAAAATTCCATAAAAGAGTATTCTGTTCATTAGAAAGACTAGGTGGTTCAGATGGACCAACCACTAAACTGAGAACAAAAAGACTTGAGCTCAAGATTTCATTTTGTTACTAGCCATATGCCCTTGGGCAAGTCACTTGACATTTCCCTGAAATGGTGATGATAAAGACTCATTAAAAAAAACCAACAAACTTTGATCCTTTAAAAAAAATCCAAATTATTTATTTACTTGTTTTAAATTTAGAGTTTCCTAATTCTCTCCTACTCTCTAATCTCTTGCCCTTTGAGAAAGGGTGAGAGATTATACATATGAAATCATATAAAACATATTTCCATATTAGCCATGTTGCAAAAAAAGCAAGGAAAAAACAATAAAATAAAGTGAAAAAAATATATACTTCAATCTGCATTCAGAGGTTATCAGTTCTCTCTCCTGAAGTGGCTACCATTTTTCATCATGAATCCTTCAGAGTTGTCTCTGATCATTGTATTGATAGAGACCCACTTTTAAGTTTTCAAATATTTTGTCTCTTTGGAATAATGATCGTTTACATGATACTTTTCTCTGGATAACCCTGCAAGATAGACGTATGTGTTCTTAATCCCATTTTGCAAACATGGCCCAGATAGTCTAAGAAACTTAGCTAAATAGAAACAAGTAAATGTAAAACCCAGTGGAATTGTGCGTCGGCTAAGGGGCGTTAGGGGGGCTTAGGGGAGAGGGAAAGAACATGAAACATGTAACTAGGGGGAAATATTTAAAATAAAATAAAATGCACCAAAAAAGAAAGAAAAGAAGTCTAACAAGATTTTACGAACGCTGCCTGTGGGTTAGTCCTATGCATCATACACTAATGGTTGGATGATTCAGGAGTGAAGTCCTTCAAGCCACTTTGAGTCTAACTGGAATCATAATATCATTAGATTGCCAATCTAGAAGGAACTTTAGGACATAAAATGTCGGAACTGGAGGGGACCTTAGAACCTAAATGTCAAAGCTGATGGTTGAACTGGAAAGGACCTTAGAACGTACAACATTCAAGCTGGAAGGGACTTTAGAACATAGCCTATCAATGCTCAAAGAGAACTTAGACTATCAAATGTTGTGGTTGGAAAAGACTTTGCATTATGGAATAGGAGAGCTCAAAGGGATCTAAGAAAATAGAATGACAGAGCTGGAAGTAACATTAAAATGTGAAATGACAGAGCTGGGAGGAACCTTAGAACACAGAATTCTCTCTACCCTCTCCTTTTATTGATCTCATCCATTCCATGGTTTTAATTATCACCTCTATACATATGACTTCCAGATCAGTTCTTCTAGCTCTAATCTCTGCTATGCTAGATCCCTGTGTTTCCAACTATCTTCTAGATTTCCCCAACCAGATGTCCCATTGCCCCTTGAGCTCAACATATCCTAAATACCGCCACCCTTCCATCGCAGCTTTCTGGTTTCTATTGATTGAGCCACTAAACTTGTCTCTCAGGTTTATAATCCTGGAGGCACCTTTGAGTCTTCTCTTTCCTTAAGCCTCTACATCCAATCTCTTATGAAAGAAACCCCTTTGCTCTGACTTCCAAATATCTCTTGTACCCATTCCTTCTGCTGCACCCATATGGTCACTCTGACATTCATCACTTATCACTAAACTAATAATATAAATCTCATTGTTCTCCTTACCTACAGTCTCTTTCTTCTCCAATCCATCCTCCAGACAGCTCTACAAAACAATCTTCCATAAAGTTTATATATAATGTCAGACTTTCTCAATACGTTAATCAACTTTTCTGATTGTTTTCTTTCTTTGAAAAAATGTCTTTGGGGGGCAGCTGGGTAGCTCAGTGGATTGAGAGCCAGGCCTTGAGACAGGAGGATCTGGGTTCAAATCTGGCCTCAGACACTTCCCAGCTGTGTGACCCTGGGCAAGTCACTTGACCCCCATTGCCTACCTTTACTACTCTTCTGCCTTGGAGCCAATACACAGTATTGACTCCAAGATGGAAGGTAAGGGTTTAAAAATCAAATCAAATCAAATCAAAATCAAAAAAATGTCTTTGTTATAAGGGATGGCATTCTGGGAGGGGGCAGGGCAAAGGACCCAAGGAGATATCTAGGTAATATAAAAACAAAAGCTATCAATAAAATCTATTTTAAAATAAATAAATAAATAGAAACAAGTAAGACATACATATGTGTGTATGCACATATGTGGTCAAATATATATGTGTGTGTGTGTGTGTGTGTAAATGACTCCTCTAGTGTGGGGAGAAGAGGGAGGGAGTTTCCTGGGAATTTAATGTAACAAACAAGCAAATAAAGTAATTTATTTTTTAAAAAGAGGAATTTGGAGAGTAGCTGGGTGGCTCAGTGGATAGAGAGCCAAGCCTAGAGATGGGAGGTCCTGGGTTCAAATCTAGCCTCAGACACTTTCTAGCTGTATGACCCTGGGCAAGTCACTTAACCCCCATTGCCTAGTCCTTACCATTCTTCTGCCTTGGAACCAATATTGATTCTATTGTATTGATTCTAAGATAAAAGGTAAGGGTTTAAATAATAATGATAATAATAATAATAATAAAAAAGAGAAACTTGGCTCAGAAATAAAGTAAGCTTCACAAGAACCAGGATTTGAACACTGGTCTCCTGACACCAGGTGTTGATCATTCTTTCCACTGTGTTGTACATCTTTCTGTTTCTACTTATTTCATGGGGTTAATGTGAATCATAAAATGATTTGTAATTGTAAATGATATAATGAAAAATGCCATCTGCCCTCTAAGAAAGAACTGATGGAGTCTGAATGCAGACTGAAACTATATTTCACTTTCTTTTTCTTTTTTTTTTGTTTATGATCTCTTCCACAAAAAGACTAATATAGAAAAATGTTTTACATGATTGCATATAGAAAAAAGATGCTTTACATGATTGCAAAAAAATTGCAAATGATAAATTATGCATTGTAAATTATAAAGTACCTTTTGGATTATATCTATTCTTCCATCTAAAAGGAACACTAACTAGTCCTGGTTTCTGGTCAGCCCTGCCCATAAAGCCAAGACCAAATGTGTCCAAATGAAGCAGAAGTGATTAGGGTGGGGCAACTATGATCCTGTTGATTTTGTTTGTTTTTAAAGATTTTTTTTGGAGGGCAGAGAAGGAGCAGGAGAGGAAAAAGGAATAGGGAGTAATATTGTCCATAGTGGATAGAGTGTCATGGCTGGAGTCAGGAAGACTTCTCTTCCGGAGTTCAAATTTGGCATCAGACATGTACTATCTGTGTGAGTCACTTTACCCTGTTTGCCTCAGTTTCCTTATCTATAAAATGAGCTGGAGAAGGAAATGGCAAACTCCTCCAGCTTTTTTGCCAGGAAAACCCCAAATGGAATCCTGAAGAGTCAGACACAATTGAAAATAACTGAACAACAACAAACCATGACAGAAATTGGAATTTTCCCAATAAACAGGGGCTTGTTATATAAGAAACTAGTTGGAAAGATTCACAAAATCCACACCTCTAAACTAATGAAATGAGCAGTGACACATACAATAGGAGCAGGGCTAGGGGGAAATGGTAGCAGAAAGCTTGGCATTTCCTCCCAGTGCTCTTGATATTGGAGTGGAACGAATAACTGCCTGAGTATGGAACTGGCTAGTTGCATTGGTCTTCTTGAGAATAAGATCAGGGTGTTGACCAGAAGCTCCCCCAGGTGGATAAAATGGTATTAAACACATTTGAGGGGTTTTATTTATTTTTAAAGAAATGAGAACCTGGAATCTTATATTCAGAACATACCTGAGAGGGGAAGAAATTGAGTTCCATAAAGGTTGAATGACTTGAGCTAGATCATATAGCTCATTAATTCTCAGGAGGAGAGGAAAAAGAATTAGACTTTTGTTTATGTCATTTGTTAAAGTCCAGGAAGGAACCTTGTTGGTTCTAGATCAGTACATACTTTATGACTTAATTTAAGCTTCAGTGTTTGGTAGGAGCAAAATTTACTACTCAGTCATTAAAAATATGGAAGTTTTGTGCTGGGTGCTGTGTTAAACATTTTACAAATATTATCTCATTTGACTCTCACAAGAACCTTGGGAGGGAAATGCTATTATTAGCGTCCTTTTACAATTGAGGAAATTGAGACAAAAAGAGACTGGCTGACCTAGTGTCACACAGCTAGTAAGTATCTGAAGCCAGATTAGAACTCATATCTTCCTAACTTCAAGCTAGTCAGTCAGTCAACAAGTATTGATTAAGTTATTACTATGTGACAGGCACTGTGCCAAGTTGTAAGGATACATAGAAAAGGGAAAAAATCTGGTAACTTCTCTGAAGGAGCTCAAATACAAATGAGGAAGAAAATATACAAGAAAAAAAATACAAGTGTTCTAACTACTATGCAACTTACCTGTCTCTAGAGTATAAGAGTAATATGGAACAAGGTAAAAAAAGATAATTTTTTAGAGTATTTTGAATACCAGGCTAAGGATCATAGATTTAGAGGACCTTGGAAACCATTTGGTAAAATCTGCTCATTTTACAGATAAGGAAACTGAGGCTCCTACAGGAAGTGAAGTGACGTGCTCAAGATCACACTGGTAAGAGGTTGCAGAGCTGAAAACCAAACCGAAATCATTCAACCCCAAATCCAAAGCCTTTTACCATAGACTTTATCCTATGGTCTTCCCATTCCCAACCTTTTCAAGAATGAGGACCCCCTTTTTAAAATAGTTTATTGATTTCTCTTTTTTTAATTGTTTATTGATACCTTTTCTCTTTTTATCACTTTTTTAAAACCCTTACCTTCTGTTTTAGAATCACCACTGTGTATTGGTTCTAAGGCAGAAGAGTGGTAAGGGCTAGGCAATGGGGGTGAAGTGACTTGCCCAGGGTCACACTGATAGGAAGTGTCTGAGGCCAGATTTGACCCTAGGACCTCCCGTCTCTGAGCCTGGTTCTCAAACCATTGAGCTACCCAGCTGCCCCCTATCACATTCATTATTTAACATGATTCTCTTCTCCTACCTGATGAGCCACCTGCCCTTGTAGCAAAGATTTTAAAAGAATAAATTGGAAAAAATAGTCTGGCAAAACCAACCAGTGACCACAGAGGAATCTTTTCAACATCAAAAAAAAGTTAAGACCCTTTACCTGATGGCTGTGGCGCCACCAGCTCATTTGGTTGCAAGGACAAAAAGCTACAATGAATTAAGTCTTTTAAATATTATTGTATTTTATTAATAACAACAGCATCTATACATGTTTGAAAATTGTGATATTTGTATATAGGGTGTTGCTGTTTGGTCATTTTTCAGTCAGTGCCATTTGAAGTTTTCTTGACAAAGAACCTCATTTCCTTCTCCAGCTCGTTTTACATATGAGGAAACTGAGGCAACCAGCATTGAGTAACTTTTGCAGAGCCAGGCAGCTGGTATTTGTCTGAGGCCAGATTTGAACTCAGAAAGATGGATCTACCTGACTCCAGCTCTAGTCCTCTATCTGTTACACCACCTAGCTGGCCCTATCTATAAGGCACATAGCTTTTTGGCATACAGTAAATACGTGTATTTTTTTAAACCTTTACCTTTTCTCTCTATCTTTTTTAAACCCTTACCTTCTGTCTTGGAATCAATACTGTGAATTGGTTCCAAGGCAGAAGAGTGGTAAGGGCTAGGCAATGGGGGTCAAGTGACTTGCCCAGGGTCACACAGCCAGGAAATGTTTGAGGCTAGATTTGAACCCAGGACCTCCCATCTCTGGATCTGGCTCTCAATGCATTGAACCACGCAGTCCCCCCTAAACTTTTACCTTCTATCTTAGAATCATTACTGCGTATTGGTTCCAAGGAAGAATTGTGGTAGGGGCTAAGCAATGGGGGTTAAGTAACCTGCTCAGGGTCACCTAGCTAGGAAGTGTCAGAGGTCACATTTGAACCCAGGACTTCCCATCTCTAGACCTGGTTCTCAGACCACTGAGCCGGCCACTTAGTCCACTCTGTGTATTCTTTTTTAAGGACCTTCATAGTGCTGGCGATAGCTCTGTGTCCTTCCCCCTTCCTCACGGGTCTGTGCAACCCATATGTTGGGAACCCCTCATTATTGAAGGCAATGAGGCATCCTGGGAAGGTTCTGAGCTCTGCAGAGCTGTGATGAGCAAGCTGTGCATGAGCAGGATTAATTAATGGAGATTAATCAGGGGTGATTGTGATACTTCAGATAATCTTAATGGACCAGTAGGGGAACTCCAGGACATGGTCATGAATAATCTTCCACTTCTACTAGGTTCCAGCCCTGTGAAGCTTGGGACATTGTCCATTCCTGGTGCAGAACACAGTTCAACTCAATAAGCATTCCTGAGATGCCCGCTCTGTGCCAGGCACTGTGCTAGCTGCTAGAGATACCAAGACCCAAAGGAGCGTTCCCTGGCCTCGAGGAGCTGCCATTCTATTGTGGGGGGAGGTGGGCGACAGCATGCACACAGGTAAATAAGTTCAAAATAGAGCCCAAGTGATTTCTGAGGAGAGATGAGGGCCAAGAACCCGGCTGGACGGGATCAGAAGAGGCTTTCTTGTAGGAGGTGACACTGGAGATGAGACTGGAGCAGAGGTCCGGCTGAAGAGAGCCCATTCTGGGGGTGGGAGACAACTTGTGCAGGAAACGGTCTGCTGGTGCTACAGAATTACAACCTATTAGATCTTGAAAGCCCTTGGAGGACATTGATTTAATCCCCGTCGTTTTACAATGGACAAAACTGAGGCTTAAGGAGATGAAGTAACGTGTCTAAGGTCACCTCGCTTATAAATGGCAGAGTATAGATTCAAACTCAGTTCCTCTGACTCCAAGACCAATATACTTTCCATTCTGGTGCCCTCATATAGGCTCTACTCATCTACTCAAGGCTTTGGTCATGGAATCCCAGGCTTCTTTCTTCTCCCTTCTCTCTCCAAATTGTACCCTATTTGCCATCTTTTAAAGCTTCATACCCTCATTAGACACCGATCAAAATGGCCCTTTTCCTTATAAAGCTCATTTGAGGGGGCAGCTGGGTAGCTCAGTGGATTGAGAGCCAGGCCTAGAGATGGGAGGTCCTGGGTTCAAATCTAGCCTCAGACACTTACCAGCTGGGTGACCCTGGGAAAGTCACTTGACCCCCATTGCCTACCCTTACCACTCTTCTGCCTTGGAACCAATACACAGTATTGACTCCAAGACGGATGGTGAGGGTTTAAAAAATAAAATAAAATAAAGCTCATTTGACAGAGTAGACAGCTGGGTTGCACAGTGGATAGAGTACTGGATCTGGAATCAGGAAGACTCCTCTTCCTGAGTTCGAACCTGGCCTCAGACACTCACCAGCTATGGGATCCTGGGCAAGTCACTTTTTCTGGTGTGCCTTAGTTTCCTCATCTGTAAAATGAGCTGAAGAAGGAAATGGCAAACCATTCCAGTATGTGTTATGTGACCCTGGGCAAGTCACTTCACCCTGCTTGCCTCAGTTTTCCCATCTATAAAATGACCTGGAGAAGGAAATGGCAAACCACTCCGGTATCTTTGCCAAGAAATCCCAAATGGGGTTTTGGTTATGTGCAAATGTTCTCTTATAACAATGACCAACATGGAAATGTGTTTTACATGGCAATAAAAAATGGGGGGGAAAATCCCAAATGAGGTTACAGACATGCCTAAAAAACAATTGAACTGAACAGAGTAGATGGAAAGTGATCTGAGAGGGGAAGGTGCTAATGGTGGGAGGAACGTGCAAAAGGTGGGATTTAAACTGAGTCTTCAAGGAAGCCAAGGGTGCTGGGAAGAAAGCGCTTTACAAGCCTTCAGGAGCTATGAAAATAGGAGTTTTGTTCTTCTCCTTATTTCCCTTTTAGGCTTCCCATATCTGGTCTTCTTAAGCCAGGAAACTTTAGACGCCCAAAGCAGGAGTAGCCCTGAATGGAAAGGAAAGTGGGGAGATGCAGCCTCCTACCAGCCCCAGAGAAGATCACAGACAGACAGCTTCAGCTGATTTCTCTCATCTTCCTCCTTCACAGAACTTTCTTTAGAAGGGAGGTCCACAGGGTTCTGCGTAGGTGAAAACCAGGACTTTGAGGATGCCTGGGTGGTGAGTGTCTCGGCTATTTCCAGCTCCTTTTGGCTCCCTCCAGGGAGGCGAGCAGAACCGAGGGGGAGCGCAGCGTGGGCATTTGTGCCAGGACTCTCAAACAAAGCTGCTGTGAACTAATTTTAGGCCCCCTGCCTTGATGCCGTCTCTCTTACTGAGCGCTTTCGGATTCCCTAGACACCGAACGTGGCCAGCACCTGGCCCGCCCCAACCCTGGGTCCCCATGGGAGGTGATGTGTGGAATTGGACCCATATGGGTGTAAAAGAGAATAGGGTACAGTCATGCATTTTAATCTTTCTGCCTTCCCTTTCTCATAGTCACATTCTCCTCCAGTCAGGTAGTGTGGGGCAGGAGAAAGAATCCTCAAATGCGAGTCAGGAGATTGGGCTTCCAGGCTATCTGTGTGGCCTTGGGCCAGTCACTATTCCTTTCTGACCCTCCACTTGGACATTGATTTTTTTTTAACCCTTATTTTCTGCCTTACTAACAACACTAAGATAGAAGGGCAAGAGCCAGGCAAATAGGTTTAAGAGATTTGCCCAGGGTCACACAGCTAGGAAGTGTCAGGTCAGATTTGAACCCACATCCTCCAGACTCCTCGGTGCTCTATCTACTGTGCTACCTTAGCTACCCCTGATCGTTTCACTATTGTTTTTGTATCTCCAGTGGGTGACGCATAACAATAATCATGATAATAAAATAGCTAACATTTATATAACTTATATTCCCTTGCCTGGGATGGTGCTTACCACATATTAATATTATTAACACAAACTATTCATTTTTGAATGATGGAGATGATATAGTATATATTTCTAAGACTTCCTAACTTGATCAGGATTCAGATAAATAACACATAGATTCATGGAAAGAACGAAGCACTAAGATTCAGATGTCTTTGGTTCAGTATAGTATCAATATAATATTGATTTAAATTAATTTGAACATCATAATCATAATAATGGCTAGCTGGTGCAATGGACCGAACATCGAGCCTAGAGTCAGGAACACCCAATTTCAAATCTGGCTTCAGAACTTACTAGTTGTGTGAACCTGGGCAAGTCACTTAACCCTATTTGCCTCAGTTTCCTCAACTGTCAAATGAGCTGGAGAAGGAAATGGCAAGCCATTTGCAGGTATCTCTGCCAAGAAAAACCTAAATGGAGTCATGAAGAGTTGGGTACAGCTGAAAAATGACTCAACAAATAATAAAAATAATAGCTGGCATTTGCCTAGTGCCTATAACGTGCCAGGCATTTTGCTAAGAACTTTACAAATATTATCACATTTGATCTTCACAACAATCCTATAAGTTAGGTGCTATTATCATCCCCATTTTATGGTTGAGAAAATGGAGGCAAATAGAGATGAAGTGATTTGTCCAAGGTCACAAAGCTAGGAAGTTTTTGAATCCAGATTTGAATTTAATTCTTCCTGATTACAGGTCCAGAGCTCTAATAATAGGGGCACTTACATAGAGCAGTAGATAGAGTGCTAGACTTGGAGTCAGAATTCCTCAGGTTAACACCAATGCAACTATCAATAATATGAAAATAGGTCTTGATCGATGACACATGTTAAAACCAGTGGAAATGTGTGTCACCTTGGAGGAGGGGTGAAGGGGAAAGTAAGAACATGAATCATGTAACCATGGAAAATTTTTCTAAAAAATAAAATTTTAAATGCATTGTACATTAAAAAAAAAAAAGAATTCCTCAGGTTAAGTCCTGTTTCACTTATTTATTATCTATGTGACCCTGGGCCAGTCACTTAAATTCATTGTGCCTCTGTTTCCTTATCTGTAAAATAAAAAAGTTGGATTAGATAGTCTCTAAGATCCCTTCCAGTTCTAAATCTCTGATCTTATGATATTATAAATGCCTGTTGATTATCTGATAGTAGGAAATACAGTTGGATGTGTTGAGGCTAACAAACAGGTCTTGTTTTTAAATGTAATTCTGTGGCTTCACATTTAATTTTTTTAAGACTTTTACTTTCTGTGTTAGAAATAACTAAGACAGCAGGACAAGGGCTAGGCAAATGGGGTTAGGGTTACACAGCTAAGAAGTGTCTGAGGTCAGATTTGAACCCAGGTCTTCCCAGACTTTAGTCCTGGAGCTCCCTCCATCCATTGTGCCCTGCCTCTTTTGCATTTACTTTGCTAGGATGGGGTATAGGAGAGATTAATGAAATGATATGAGTTTGAATTCTTCCAGGGGCTTCAGTCAAATAAACATATCTGGAGGGAAGGAACTGAGGACCACACATGCTCCGAATAATGTCCTGTTATTAGTTGCTCCCATATGTCATCCTTGAAAATTAAATGCAAAGCTGAAGAATTCATATAATATCAAAGCTGAAAAGTCCCACCCTGTCATTTTACAGAGAGAAAAACTGAGTTCTAATCAGTGACTTACACAATAATGCAATGATTTAGTCACATTAATTGATGCGTGACCTATCAGCTGCCTTCCTCACCAAGTTAGTCAGGCAATAAGGCCAAGCTGTGCTAAGCACTGGAGAACTGAAGGAAGGTAAAAGACAATCCCTTCTCTTCAGGAGCTGGCGATCTAGTAGAGGAAGACAACAGGCAAACACTTACTATAGCATGTCCAACAGAACATCCTATCCATCCTATGTACAACACGTATGTACAAACAAGCCATGTACAGAATAAAGTGGAGATACTCAACAGAGGGAAGCTATTCGCATTGAAGGGGATTGGGGGAGGACTTCCTGGAGAAGGTAGGATTTTTGCTGAGATTGAAGGAAGCCGGGAGACAGAGATGAGAAGGGAGAGTGTTTCATGCACGGAGGATAGCCAGTGAAAATGCCCTTCGTTGTGAGATGGGGAGAGGTCAGTGTCACAACAATCTGGAATAAGCATTTCCCCATGCATCAAGGACAGGGGATGGACTGATAAATGTTGCTTCTGGCTTTAATGGGAGTTCCACTAACCTGGAGCTATTCTCCACTGGTCTCCCCTCATTCTCATTTGACAGCAGAAATTCAGCCAAAGCCTTCCAAGGAGTCAGGTGAGGGTCTACGAGGCAGCAAGTAGCTCTGGGATGCAGGGGGCTCAGTTACCCTTTGAGGTAGACCTGTACTCTCAGCATACGGGTTAGTGGCTATCACTGTGGCTGGGGTAAGAATTGGCCACGGAGGAAGGGAGAAGGAGCTTCGCCAAGGAAAGAATGGTCTGACCCACTGCTACGTCCCAGTCCAATCTGTGCCCCGGATCTTGAGCTGTGAGCGAAGGGAACGGGATGCATCACGTTGTCACTTCAGATCAAACCCACACCAAGTGAACACCCCCTCCTTGCTGACAGCAGCAAGGATTATGGTAATCCGAGGCTCTCTTTCCCTGTTAGCAACACTACTCTCTTGAAGAAATGCCATCTGCCAGGATGAAAAATGAAGCCAATTAAGGACCAACAGAATGTACAGGCCAACAAGTGGCCTGGCTGATACCGTGCCTGGGAAAGATAGAAACTGCCATTTTCCCACTGGGTGTGCAGTATTGTTTGTTTGGGTTATTTTTTCCCCCTAAATTGTAGTAACTTCAGTTGGCTGTAACGTTGGCCATGGTCTGGGAGTCAGGGTCTTCGCGGGTTCGTCGGAGGTTTGGAAAAACAGCTCTTGCTTGGGCATCTCTCACTAGCAGGTGGTGTGACCCAGATCTGGAGTTGGCTTCGTAGCCATCTGTAGGACAGGAAAAGAGCCATCTATCTACAATGCTGCTGGGGCCCAAAACACAACTGCCTTTCTGTCACTTTATGTGTTCCAAGTGATACTCTGAAGGGTCTTCAGTTACTTGTTAAAAATCAGCGCTAAATTCTCCCAAAGCAGACATTTTGACTTCATTTTTTGGCTATGGTACCATCTGGGGAGAATATTTAAGAGGTTTGGAGACAACCATTTTATGGGAAAGCAATAGGTCAAAGATTATCTGACTTCCACTATCGTGCTCCAAAATGTCAGATCCAAGGAAGGAAGGAAACAGGTTTTCTTTTTCTTATTTTTCAAATCCTTTCCTTCTGTCTTAGAATCAATACTGTATATTGGTTCCAAAGTAGAAGAGTGGTAAGTGACTTGCCTAAGGTCACACAACTAGGAAGCTTCTGAGGTCATATTTGAACCCAGGTCCTCCTGACTCCAGAACCTGGCTTTCTATACACTAAGCCACCTAGCTGCCTGCCCGCCCCTTACCCTATCTATTATTTATATAATTACTCAAAAAATTATCCTAAGGTATGGGACTAAATGTGGCCAATTCCCTACTTAAAAACTGTTAGTGGGGGAGCTGGGTAGCCCATTGGATTGAGAGCCAGGTCTAGAGATGGGAGGTCTTTGGTTCAAATCTGGCCTCAGATACTTCCCAGCTGTATGATCCTGGGCAAGTTACTTAACCCCCATTGCCTAGCCCTTACTGCTCTTTCTGCCTTGGAACCAATACACAGTATTAATTCCAAGATGGAAGTCATCAAGGATGTTGCGTGAAATTCCCAAAGCCCCTGTCACACTCAGCTAAGCCATTTGCTGGCTGTCTGTTATTTAGCTTAGGAGTAGCCATCAGCAGTTGGTCCCCTTAGAGGTTAGAAACCCCTTTCCCTCCAAATCCTATCCTTACCACACTACTAAACTCAACTTTGTTTAACTCCCTTGTCATTCTCTCTCCCAACCATCAAGAATCCACAGAGTTAACAGTATCCCTGGTTGTTGTGAAAGTTTCAGTTATTGTTATTTCTCCCAACCTGTTTCCTATTCCCCTTGAAGCTTTAATAGTTTTATTTGTTAAAACTAGAAAATGAGGGTATGCCCTTCAATTGGGGAATGGCTGAACAAATTGTGATATCTGTTGGTGATGGAATACTATTGTGCTCAAAGGAATAATGAACTGGAGGAATTCCATTTGAACTGGAAAGACCTCCAGGAAGTGATGCAGAGTGAAAGGAGCAGAACAGAACATTGTACACAGAGATGGATACACTGTGGTAAAATAGAATGTAATGGACTCCTGATCCAGCAGCAATGCAATGACCCAGGACAATTCTGAGGGACTTATGGAAAAGAATGCTGCCCACATTCAGAGGAAGAACTTCAAGAGTGGAAACACAGAAGAAAAACAACCGCTTGAACACATGGGTTAATGCGGACATGATTGGGGATATAAACTCGAAAGTACCACACCAATGCAACTATCAATAATATGGAAATAGGTCTTGATCAATGACACATGTTAAAACCAGTGGAGATGTGCATCAGCTATGGGGGAGGGTTGAGGGGGTGAAGGGGAAAGTAAGAACATGAATCATGTAACCATGGGAAATTTTTCTAAAAAATAAAATTTAAAATGCAAAAAAATAATAATTTTGTTACCCTTTTCCCTGGGGGGTTTGTGTGCCTCACTGTGTATCTCCCTGTGCATTAAGCTTCTTCCCTGTCAGTTGTCAATTGGGAGCTGCCATTCCTTCAAGTTACTTCTTTCACACGCTATCCACTGGGCAACCTTGCTAAATCATAAATGTTACATTAAGTAAGGCTATATCAAAATTGCCCTTTTTGACCTCCTTTTAACATCTTTTCCAACCTAGCCTTCCAGCTTTATTTCACATTATTCCTCCCTTTGTATTCTTTAGGCTCTGGCCAAACTATATTACTAGACTATTTCCCAAACCGGAAATGCTGTCTTCTACCTCCATGCTCAGATCACAGGACCCTAGATCTAGACCTCAGATGGCGAGATGGCCCAGCCAATCTTCTCATTTTATAGTTGGGCCAAGCAAAGTAGTGACTTTTTCAAGTTCACATAAATACTAAGCATTGGAAGCAGGATTTGAACCCAATACTTCTGGCTCTAAAGCCAACTTTTTTTCATGTTCTTACTTTGAACCAAAGACTCCTGAATCTTCCTATTTGGTTTTTTTCACTATGCTATGTGTGGTTTATTTGAATTAGTGAAAAACATGTGCATACCTGACCAAGTTAGGAAATTTTACGAGTCCATATTGCATCTCCATCATCATTTTGGAAAGTATTTACAGGGGGCAGCTCAGGGAATAGACAGCCAGTCCTGGAGGTCTGAGATCGGATTTGAACTCAGGAAGAAGAGTCTTCCTGACTCCAGGTCCAGGATTCTATGTATTGTACCACCTCGCTCCCCTGTGCTAGATGTAATAGAAGACTTAAATGCTTTTTTATTTTAAACTCTTATCTTCTCTCTTAGAATACTAATGTAGGGGGCAGCTGGGTAGCTCAGTGGATTGAGAGCCAAACCTAGAGACAGGAGGTCCTAGGTTCAAATCTGGCCTCAGACACTTCCCAGCTGTGTGACCCTGGGCAAGTCACTTGACCCTCGTTGCCTAGCCCTTATCACTCTTCTGCCTTGGAGCCAATACACAATATTGACTCCAAGATGGAAGGTAAGGGTTATATTTTTTAAAAATACTAGTGCATTAGTTCTAAGCAGATGAGCAGTAAGGTCTAGGCAACGAGGGTTAAGTGGCTTGCCCAGTGTCATACAAGGCTGGATTTGAACTCAAAATTTCTTGACAACTAGATGGTACAGAGGATAGAGTGTTGGGCTTGGAGTCAGGAAGAACCGGGTTCAAATTCTAGCTGATTGACTCTGGGCAAGTTGCTTAACCTCAGTTGCCTGGCCCTTACCATTCTTCTGCCTTAGAATTCAGTGTAAGACAGAAGATAAGGGTTCAAAAATAAATAAATACATAACACTTTGACTAAATGGTTTCTTAGCATCTCTTCCATTTCTTATTAGAAGCTTTTCTCTCAAACCAGGGCAGCTTAAAGGTGAGAAAGAAGTAAATAACATTTATTAAACTTTGCAAATAAAATCCCATTTGATCCCCTTCATAAACTCTAGGCTGTTGTTCAGGCACATCTGACTCTTCATGATCCCGATTTGGGATTTTCTTGGCAACGATACTGGAGTGGTTTGTCATTTCCTTCTCCATATCATTTTACAGATAAGGAAACTGAGGCAAACAGGGCTAAGTGTCCTGCTCAGAGTCACATGGTTATGAAGTGTCTGAGATTGGATTTGAACTCGGGAAGCTGAGTCTTCCTGATTCCAGGTTCAGCATTCTATTTCCTGTGCCACCTAGAGGAATACAAACAGGGTGGGGAGGGGGCCTGAAAACCATATCATTCAAGGCTGAGTTGAAAGAGTTAGGGATGTTTATCCTGGAAAATAGAAGACATAATGGGGACATGATAGTAATCTTCGAGTGTCTGAAGGGCTGACATATGGATGTAGGAAGAGCTGTGGCAAAAATAGGAATCATGGATGGTGTTGAATTGAAGAAATACAAAATTGGAAGTGATATAAAGAAAAAAAAACTTCCTAACAATTAGAACTTTCCAAAAGTGAAATGGGCTGCCCTGAAAGGTGCTGAAACCACCTCACCAAAGGTCTCCAGATGGAGTCATGCCAATCACTAGTCACAGAAGTTTTATTTTTTGTTCTTTTAAACCCTTACCTTCCATCTTAGAATCTATACTGTGTATTGTTTCCAAGGCAGGAGAGAGGTAAGGGCTAGGCAATGGGGGTTAAGTGACTTACCCAGGGTCACACAGCTAGGAAGTGTCTGAGTCCAGATGTGAACCCAGGAACTTCTTTCTCTGGGCCTGGCTCTCAACCCATTGAGCTACCCAGCTGCCCGCACAGAAGTGTTAAAGGAGATTCCTGCTTCAAGTATAAGTTGCTCTAGATGACCTTGGTAGGGCTGCTAGGTGGAACAGTAGATAAACTGGTGGGCTTGAGAGCAGGAAGATTTGAGTTCAAATTCAATCTCAGACACTATCTCGGTGGCCCTGGGCAAGTCACTCACTTCCCCCTATTTGCTTCAGTTTCCTCTACTGTCAAATGAACCAGAGACAGAAATGGCAAACCACTTTAGCATCTTTGCCAAGAAAATCCCAAATGAGGTAACAAAGAGACAGACATGCCTGAAAGGAATAAACAATCTCAAAAAATTACCTCAGAGCTCCCTGTACCCTTGGAGATTCTGTGGTTCTGAAGTAAAACATAATCAATCTACATTAATTTATTACCATTTGCCACATTCCCAGCACCGTACTAAGCACTGGGACTCTAAGGACAAAGAATGAAACAATCTCTAGTTGCAATCAGCTTTTATTTAGATTTTTAGCCACCAAAATAGAGGATAAGGAGAAAACCGAGTCAGTATCTCCCAGCATTATTTTATTTCCTGTCAATGGCCCAATGAGTCAGCATCAAATGAGATATTATATGTAAAATATTTTGCAAGCTTTTAAGTGATATATGTCTACTATTGTAAAGGAAAGGAATGTGGGTCTCACTCTCTAAGTTTAAAGCACCAGATTGAGGGTTTATCATTTTTTAAAAATTAACAAAAAAATGTAATAAATTAATTTTAAAATTCTCTTCTCCCTGCCTCCCCCAGCCACACTGAGGGGGGAAAAATATAAACCTGTGTAACAAATATTCAGAGTCAATAAAAATTTCCACATTGGCCATATCCAAAAATGTCTCATTCTGTACCTTTAATCCAACACTTCTCAGCCAAGAGGTGGGACTTCATCCTGGTCCTCCCAGTCGACCATTGGGTTGCCCAGAGTTCTTAAGTCTTTCAAAATGGCTCATTTTTACAGTATCATTGTTATAGTATAATTTGTTCTATGAAATCCTTTTGCCTCCCTGGACCCATGGCTCCAGTACTTGGTCCCCACTACTAGTGCATCCGAGGCTTCACAGGACATATTTTCATAGAATATTAGTGCTGGAAAGGATCTTAGAGGTCATCTACTTTACCCATCTCATTTTATAGATGAGGAAACTAAGACCTTAAACGTGGGGCCAGCTAGGTCTCAGAGTACCAGGCTAGGAAGCAGGAGGTCCTGGGTTCAAATTTGGCCTCAGACACGTCCTGGCTGTGTGACCCAGGGCAAGTCACTTAACCTCAATTACCTACCCCTTACTGATCTTCTGCCTTAGAATCAATACTTAGTATCAATTCTAAGACAGATGGTAAGGGTTTAAAAAAAACACACGCACAAAAAAAAAAAAAACCTTTCATCCCTAATCTGGGATCTTCTCTCAGCATATAATCATGGGAGGGGGTAGGGGGAAGAGGAACGTTCCAGTACAACCCTCTCTCTTGATATTTTTGGTGTCCCTTTCCCCACCATCTGGCCTGGTGATGGATGAGGTAGGTAACTTTATTTAAATTTTTTTTAATTCAACTTCTGTCTTAGAATCGATATTGAGTAACCATGGGAAGATATTCTAAGTTTTTTAAAAAAAGAATCGATTTTGAATCTGAGTTGCAAAGCAGAAGAATGGTAAGGGTTAGGCCACGGGCGCTGAGCAACATGCCCAGGAACACACAGCTAGAAAGTGTCTGAGGCCAGATTTGAACCCGGGACCTCCCATCTCCAGGCCTGGCTCTCTATCCATTGCCCTTGCTTTTGCCTCTCCTAGAATTCCTAGAACTTAGCACAGTGCCTGGCCTGTTATAGGTGCTTAATATGCAGTTTTTGGTTGGCTGATTGGTATATAGTTAGTTGGGCTGGTTGAAGTCTTTCATCATGGAAGAGGACTAAAATGCCCTGCTGGTGAGGTCTTTTGACTCTCACATAAATCGGATTGAAGCGAGGCAGAGTTGCACAAAGCCTTCGATCTCTCTCTCCCTTCCAAAGGCATCGAAATCCAGTGGCAAGGTAGAAGCCAAGACCCCTGGCGATGGCTCAGAAAGCCGAGGATGGCCCTGACTCCTTCGATGTCTAACCAAGCTCGAAGCACATCTACAGCGCCCGATTCAGCTGCCTTCATGGCTGTTGGAGAGATTATTCTCACCCTCCCCTTCGTCCAGGGGAAGCCTTCCCATGTCTGGGGTCAGTCAGTTCCCCTCAGCCTGGGTTAGCCTGTCTGCCGAGGAGGTTGAGCAGAGCGTGGCCGCTGCTCCCACTCCCGCTTCCTGGAGCTGCAATTCAGGGAAGATCAGTACGTGCGGCGTCAGGCCTCTGTTCCACCTTCGGGGTCCACGTGCCACCCAGCCCTCCTCCTTGGTCTGTGGAAAATGCTTGTAGATGGTGATGCTCAGTGAACGTGAGGTTTCACCGACTAAGATTAGCCAAAGCAGCTCCGCGTGGCGCAGTGTTTATAAATCTTCTTTAACAAGAGCCCAATCATCTAAGAAGGGCTTTCTGACCTGCAGAAAACTAGTGGCATTACAGAATGATGGGGTTAGAAATGCAAGGGGAGGCATCGTTTGGGGGTCCCATATGGGAAACCAACCCAATTGTAGGACCCTCCCCCTAATAACATTTTTTTTTAATTTTTTTTAAACCCTTAACTTCTGTGTATTGACTTATAGGTGGAAGAGTGGTAAGGGTAGACAATGGGGGTCAAGTGACTTGCCCAGGGTCACACAGCTGGGAAGTGTCTGAGGCCGGATTTGAACCTAGGACCTCCCGTCTCTAGGCCTGGCTCTCAATCCACTGAGCTACCCAGCTGCCCCCCCCCCCCAATAACTTTTTAAAAAACTTTTACCTTTCATCTTAGAATCAATACTGTTTACTAGTTCCAAGGCAGAAGATCAGTAAGGGCTAGGCAATGGGGGGAAGGGAGGTGGGTTGAGGGGTTAAGTGACTTGTCCAGGGTCACACAGCTAGGAAGTGTCTGAGGCTAGTCTGAGCCCAGGTCCTCCCAACTCCACAGTGCTTCCTGGCTACCCCAAACCCATTCATTCTTTAGGATTAAATTAATTAATCTCTAAATAATTTAAAAAATACCTTACCTTCTGCCTTAGAATTAAGAGTATAGGGTTAGGGGACTTGGGGGAAAGGGAAAGAACATGAAATATGTAACTATGGGAAAATATTCAAAATAAAAAATTTAAAAAAAAGAATTAATACTATTAGTTTCAAGGCAGAAGAGTGGAAGGGCTAAACAATAGGGATAAAGTGACTTGCTCAGGGTCACACAGCTATGGAAGTGTCTGCAATCAAAAATGAACCCAAGATCACCTGACTCCAGTCCTGGCACTGTGCCACCTAGCTGCCCTACATAATACTTTTTTTAACTCTTACCTTCTGTCTTGGAATCAATACTATGTATTGGTTCCAGGGCAGAAGAGTGGTAAGGGCTGGGCAATGGGGGTTAAGTGACTTGTCCAGGGTCACACAGCTAGGAAGTATCTGAGGCCAGATTTGAACCCAGGACCTCCTGTCCCTAGGCCTGGTTCTCAATGCACTGAGCTACCCAGCTGCCCCCCAAATAGCTTTTCAATAAATGTGTCAAATAAAATGGGCATCTCTGTTCCTTCCCACAGCAACAACAGAAAAGGTCTAACAAGTATTTTGAGTTAGGTAAGAGGGGAAAAAAAAAAGCCCAGGAAAACCACAGAGCCCATCTCTAATGGACCGTTCCAGTTAACGACATCATTGTGCCATCTGCTTTGTGTGGAGCTGAAACCTAATTTATTCTGAACTTATTAACTTAAAACCTATTAGGCTCATTTACTTGGAGCTGCACATGCCACAGAGAGTGGAGCAGGGCTGTGGGGCAGGAAGGGGAGGGGAGGAAGGGGCTGGGTGGTGGGCAGGAGCCCGGGCAGCTCCCAGGAGAGAGCACACATGCCCTCTTTTGAATGCCACAAAGACATTGCTTACAGAAGGCTGGAGAGGGAAGCCTCGGCTCTCTAGAGGAAGGTAATAAACTGGGGGGATGTGAGGCTCCCGGAATGGAAGGTGTTAGCTTCTCATGACCTTTTCAGAGGCAGCATGGATGGATGCGAGCAGGCAGAAAGGTAAATGTTCTCCTGGCGCCAGCCAAGAGGTTTAGGCAGCTTAGGCAGATGGATAAGAAGGGCCCCAGGCCTGAACCTGTCAGCCTAGCAGGAAAAAATATGAAGAGTCACCAGCCTAGTTCCTGGTTTGGTGCTTATGTGGAAACTCTGAAAGGGAACACCTGAGGGACAATGTGGAGTAATAGAGAGAGAGAGCCAGTTTGGAAGTAAGGAAGTCCTGGGTTCAAATATTTTCTCTGAAACATACTGAGGCAAGTCTCCTACCCACTCAGTGCCTCCCTCCTATCCCCCCGGGAATCCTGTAAGATTATAAATTGTAAAGCAAGTATATTTATGCCTTAGTAGAGAGAGTTTTCTTATCAGAAGTACCCTATACAGGGGGCATTAAGAGCATAGTAGATAGAGTTGGCTCAGAGTTGGGAGATCCTGGGTTCAAATTTTTCCTCAGACATTTCCTGGTCGTGTGTTCCTGGGTGAGTCACTTCACCCCTATTGCCTAGCCCTTCCTGCTCTTCTGCCTTGGAACCAATACATAGTATTAATTCTAAGGCAGAAGGTAAGGGTTGGTTTTTTTTTTAATTAATTAGAGATGAATAAATTTAATCCTAAAGAATAAACGGGTTTGGGGTAGCTAGTCCCAAGCTGGAGGGGGCTGCTCCCTCCCCCTCTCCACTGCACCTGACATCACCCACCTCTCTGCCCAGCAGCCCAATGGGAGTGCTTCCTCTCTCCCCTCTCTGGGGTAAAGCAGGGGGCTCACATGCAGTGTGAGAGTTGCAGTTTGGACAGTCGGTCTCTAAAAGGTTCGCCATCACTGGCCTAGCCCTTCTCTCTCTCTCTTTTGTCTTAGAATTGACACTAAAACAGAAGGTGAGGATTTTTTTTAAGTGCCCTATACTAAAGAAATCACGAATCTTGTCTGAAAAGAAAAGAAACTCACCCAGTCCATTCCTAAAGATTCAAATGCACAAGCCACACCAAGGCGTAGGCAGCAATAGATGGAGCCCCTGACCTGAAGTTTGGAAGCCCTGAGTTCAAAGTCAGCCTCAGACACTAGCGGCGTGCCCTTGGACAAGACTCAACCTCTGCCTCAGTTTCCTCTCGTGTAAAACAGGGATAATGCAGTAATAGTACCAGCCTCTCAGGGTTATTTGTGAGGATAACATGAGATAACAACTGTAAAGTATTGAGCAGCATGCCTGGCACATAGTAGGTGCTTCATAAATATTTGTTACCTTCCTTTTCCAAGAGCGATGGTGTGACTCTTACACCAGTGTAGAGTAGTGTAAAAGCATTGGATTTTGGAAGGTAGGAAAGAGGACTCTAATCACTAGGAGACTCGGTGCGAATGTCAGCCTTGCTACTAATTTGCAAGGAGATGAGGAGCAAATCTCTGCACCGTGGAGGTCTCCCAGTCCAATGAGACGCCTAAACTGGCTGGTTTCTGTACTCCCATTACTAGAACCTGTGAATGAATATCCATGATCACACATTCGACATGTGGAGGTTCAAAAAAAATCTCTTGTGATATCTAATAAACTGTGTGATAACACCGTTGGGTGAATTTGGAGATGATTCAGTGGCCCAATCAAGAGAGTCGCCATTAATGGGTCAACATTGTCTTGGATGGAGGTCTCAGGTGGAGGGGCACAAAGGTCTCATCCTTGGATCTCTGCTCTTCAACATTTTATCGGTGATGTGGATGAAGGGCAAGAAGGTAAACCTGTGAGATGCACATATGACAGAAAGCCAGAACGGGCAGCTAACAAGTTGGATAAGAAAGTCATGATATAAAAAAGATTTCAGTGGGCTATAGAATGACGGGCCAAAGCAAATGAGAAAACTTTCATAATAAATAATTATTTATATATTTGTATATAAATATATAGTTTTATTTATTTTTATAGATAAATATGTACATATTTATATATAAATAATACACATTATTTATATATAAAATTAATATATTATTTAATAATAAACTAGGCAGCTAGGTGGTACAATGGGCCTGGAGTCAGAAAGACCTGTGTCTGAATCTGACCTCAGACACTTTCTAGCTGTGTGACCCTGGGCAAGTCACTTAACACCCATTGCCTAACCCTTAATACTCTTCTGCCTTAGAACCAATACATGTTATTTATTCTCAGACAGAAGGTAAGGGGCTAAAAGAAATATTAGGACTCCATAATATTGTATTTTTCAAGACTTTTTCCTCATTCCTTTGTCCTAATAATCTTGGGAATTCCCTAATGTTCTTAGAGCACCTTTTAAAATTGTGATAATTAAGATTGAGACTATAAACTCCATCCTGTCTAGTAAATAAAAACTAACTTGGGCCAAGTATATCTAGGGGGACATGGCAACATCCTTGTCTTTTCCCCATTAAAATGAATAGATTGTTAAATTTCCAGTGTGAGTATTTATACTTCAAAAATCTGCAACTGGCCCAAATTGGGGCTTGATTTTTTGTTTTGTTCAAATAATGCAGATATAACTGAAAAGTATGTACCTAGGAGGCAATTAGGTGGCTCAGTGAATATAGGAGAGCCAGGCATGGAGATGGGAGGTCCTGGACCTCAGACACTTCCTAGATGTATGACTCTGAACAAGCCGCTTAACCCCCATTGCCTAACATTTACCACTCTTCTGCCTTGGAACTAGGATAGAAGATAAAGGTTTATTTTTTTTTTAAGTGCATGCATGGGGGGCAGCTGGGTAGCTCAGTGGATTGAGAGCCAGTCCTAGAGACAGGAAGTCCTAGGTTCAAACCTGGCCCCAGACACTTCCCAGCTGTGTGACCCTGGGCAAGTCACTTGACCCCCATTGCCCACCCTTACCAATCTTCTGCCTTGGAACCAATACACAGTATTGACTCCAAGACGGAAGGTAAGGGTTTAAAAAAAAATTTTTTTAATAAAAAAAATAAATAAAGTGCATGCATGCCAACAGTCCTTGCTCTTAAGGAGCTTGTACTCTATTAGAGAGGCAAAAAATAAATCTTTGTGTTTATATAGAATAAGTACAAAATAAATATAAGTTCCCAGGTAATGTTCTTGTGAGGCAGAGTGGTAGAATGGAAAGGCCATGCACCCGAGAGTCAGAGATTTTGGATTCAAATCTTACATGTGATATTTATTTCCTGTATGATCTTGATCAATCGATCAATCAGCAAGCACTTCATAAGCACCTACTGTGTGCCAAGAATTATACTACGCATTGGGGATATTACAAAGAGTGAAACAATTTCTACCCTCAAATTTACAATGTATCAGTAGATACACCTATAAAGCTTTTGCGTTTGTTCAGTCTTTCAGTCATGTCAGATTCCTTGTGACCCTATTTGTGGCTTTCTTGGCAAAAATACTGGAGCGGTTTGACATTTCCTTTTCATTTTATAGATGAGGAACCTGAGCTAAAGAGGGTGATGTGACTTGCCCAGGGTCACATAGCTAGGAAATGTCTGTAGCTAGATTTGAACTCAGGGGGATGCTCTTTCTCTCTCTCTCTCCCCTTTATCCCCGCCTGCCCACTCTTATTTTCTGTCCTAATAAGTAAGACCCCTAAGACAGAAAGAGAAGGGCCAGGCAAATTGGATTAAATGACTTTCCCAAGGTCACAAAGCAAGGAAATGCCTAAGGCCAAATTTGAACCCAGATCCTTCTCACTGTGCCCCAGGCTCTGTATCCACTGAACAGCCTAGATGCCCCAATGATACCTCTTTGTATAGGAGCAGCTAGGTGCCACAGTGGATAGAGTGCTGGCCCTACAGTCAGGATGACCCAAGTTCAGTTCTGCCCTTTGTAACCTTGGACAAGACACTTAAATCTGTTTGCCTCAGTTTCTTCATCTGTAAAATGATCCAGGGAAGGAAATGGCAAACCACTTGAATCTCTTTGTCAAGAAAATCCCAAATGCTACGGGAAGGGGGTGGGAGGAGGGGAGGGAAAGAACATGAATCATGTAACCATGGAAAAATTTTCTTAATCAATAAAAAAGAAAAAAAAAGAAAATCCCAAATGGGATCACAAGGAGTCTGACACACCTATTTGACTAAACAACAACAACAAAATATATGTATATATACACACTCACATATGTGTGTGTGTATACAGATTAAATATAAAAATAACCTCTGTGAGCCTCGATTTCCTCATCTATAAAATGAGAGTTGGCTTTTAAGTCTCTTCCAGCTCTAAATAAATAAAGCTGTGCTCCCATGAGGCATCTACCACTGGCTCCCTGGTCTTTTGGGGCTTTTTTTTTGTTATCTCTCATCTCGTCTACTAAATCTTAAGGGGAAGAAGGACCTTGAACATAACAGATGCTCAATAAATATTTGTTTGATAAATTAAAATGGATGAATGATCAAATTTAGTCAGGCAGATTGTTATTTCTTACAATGATTCAGAAAGGAGTTTAAAATAAAGACTCAGCCCACTGTTACCAGGAAAGAAATTGAAGTTGACAGTGAAATGACTAGTTCTAACTGCCCATTGTGATAGGATGTAGAATGGAAATGGTGACTCCATCTCTTGTATAAAGCAGCAGAAAGCATTCTTTAAGAGGGGAGTTTTTCTCTCTTAGGTTTAGAGTTGATCAGTGTCTCCTTTGATCTGACTCAGAGTTTTCTTCTTTTTCATTATTTTAATATGCTTACAATTGTGTTCATTATAAAGGCATGGAGATATGGGGAAATTTATGTCCATGTCAGTGGATAATGGGAAATGATGATAAATTTATTCTGAGGAATATTTACTTCTGTATGTGAAGGAGCTGTGACTTCGATGATGAGGCCACTCCCTTGAGAGAGACAGCATAGCATAGTAGAGTAGAGAAATGGATGGATTTAGAAATCAGATATGTTCACAGGATAGAGCACCAGGCCCTGGATTCAAATCTGACCTCAGACACTTCCTAGCTGTGTGACCGTGGGCAAATCACTTAGCTCCAATTGCCTAGCCCTTACTATTCTTTGGTCTTGGAACCAATAGTTAGTATTAATTCTAAGACGGAAAGTAAAGATTAATTTTAAAAAAGAAGAAGAATCAGATGGGTTCAAATCCTACTTCTGCCCATTTACTACCACATGACTTTGGACAAGTCATTTAACTTAATATGAGCATCATTTTCTTCATCAATAAAAAGTGGGGGGTTGACTTTATGACATGTGAGCTTTTTTCTAGCTATAGGTCTAACAATTCTGATCTTAAGCCCTTCTACAACTTATTGGATGGTTTTTGAGAGTTACTATGCCAAAAAAATTCTGCACCCTTAGGCCAGCTTTTAGCTGAGTCTCTTTGCTAGGAAGTCCACTCTGGGCTGCTACCATAAAGTCCTCTGATTCCTCTTTGTCCTGTGAAGGAGACCTTGTGTTCTGTAAGGTTTTGCCAGAAGAGTGAGAAACACAGATTAGAAAGAATAGCCAATTTAAAATTCTAGAATCCCGAGGATTTCTAGAATTCATTATTTCTATCCTCTGACTCAGTTTAAACCATCAGTTTAAACCAGTTTAAACCACCTTTCAAAAAGGTGTCTGTTTCAGCTATAAAGATGTCCATGGAAAGAAAAGAGGAATCATAGAACTGAATGGAAGAATCGAGGAGAGGCTCACTCCATCCTGCCCTGATTCTTGTTGCTGGTATCTATGGGCCTCTAAGTTACAGCCTCTCCTCCATAATGTGTGCATCATTCCTTGGCTTACAGTATTTTTAATTAAATTTTTTGAATTAAAAGGCATCTATTTTTCTCTTCCTCCCACCTCTTTCCCAGAGAAAAAACAAATTTATTATAAAAAATAAGTATAGTTGATAAAAAAAAAATGTTCCCAGGCAGCTGGGTAGCTCAGTGGATTGAGAGTCAGGCCTAGAGATGGGAGGTCCTAGGCTCAAATCCGGCCACAGACACTTCCCAGCTGTGTGACCCTGGGCAAGTCACTTGACCCATATTGCCTACCCTTACCACTCTTCTACCTAGGAGCCAATACACAGAAGTTAAGGGTTTTAAAAAAAAAAGTTCCCATATCAGTCAAGTCCACAAAAGCTCATCTCATTCTGCATGTTAGTCCATCACCTCTTGGCCCAGAGGATGAAGCATGTTTCATCATAGGTCATTTGGACGAAGATTTGTATTTCTCCGAGTTCTTAAGTCTTTCAAAATAGTTCCTTTTTTCAGTGTTATGACATAAATGGTTCTCCTGGTTCTTCTTGCTTCATTGCTTACAACCACTCAAGGAACCTTAACAATCTTGTAGTCCACTGCCCATATTTTAAAGATGAGGAAACTGAGAAACCTTCTATCATTCAGTTCTACACTGCTCATTTCTTTCCATGGACATCTTTAGAGCTGAGACAGACACCTTTTTGCAAGACGTGGTTTAAACTGAGACACAGGACAAAAATAATGAATACTAGAAGCCCTAAATCCTAAACAGGAAATCCTAAGGACAGGAAATGACTTTGCTAGCTGGGTAGGCAAGATAAATAGCCACACAGATAAAATAGCAAAAGACAGAAAATGATAAGAGTCAAATGAGTAGTAAAAACAAGAGGTACTTTGTGACGATTTCCTTTTAAGTTGAAGCATTGGCGATGGACTTGGACCTGCCGATTATATTTCAGGTAGCCATCCTGAGAAGTTAAAATGCTTTGGACAATCCTGTTCATTTGCATGCCCAGAAAACTCAAAATGGGGTCAAGAAGAGACGGTCACAAGTAAACCACAGCAACATCATTCTGTTCATCTGTGAGTGTTAGCTCCTTAAATTACCCTGAATGCTTCAAGGAGGTAGAGATCATATAGGGATAAAAAGCTTCGAGGATGCAGTTGGTGTAATACAAAAGATGCAAGAAAGAAGTTTTTGCCCTTGCAGGGGGCCAACTGAAAACTTCTGACAGTTTAGCCTTAGAATTCTGGGAGAAAAGGCTGACGCTTGAACAGAGCGGAAGGATCAACCAGAGCTCTATTTTGGCTTTCGGTTTGCTTTGGCCTGTGCCTTGTCTTCGGACAATTTGTACCTAGCTAATTTCTCTGGACCTCTCCCTGACCTTCTCTATATTATTTCCCTGTTTTCCCTGCCTGTTTTCCCGGGACTCTGGGAGGCAGGGTGGCTTTTGGATTTTTAGTGAAAAGACTTTGTGGGTTTAGTTTTCCCCAATAGGCAAGTAGGACATCCTTGAATTCAAACTATCCCTTTAGTATACCCTTTACCTTAAAAGCAGCCAAATCTTCCCAGGCTGAGAGAGCAGGTTCTCTCTCAGTCTAATCCATTCCTGTGACCCTCCCCCATGTTGAGTTTCTCCCTAGCAGTTGTCAGAAACCCCAATCCCCTCTTTCCTTCCAGACCAACTCTGAAACATTAATAAAACCCTTGGTTACCTAATCAAACCCTCTGGAGAATCTTTGTGTTGAAGAAATTAGGCAAGGGTGGCGGGGAAGGAATAATTCTCTTTTATTTCCTGAGGGAAACTGGAGGCATCCATCTTGGGAGGAAGTAGTTGCCCAACACTTCCCCCTGAATCCCTTCAGTTTCATTGACAGGGAGGAGCACACATTGGAAACTTGGGTTCATGCATGACATAGGAAGTTCTCAATAAATTCTTGTTGGTTTCTGCTTGTTTTGTTTTGCTCAATTATACTTGTTACAATGGAGGATTCTTGAAGGGATTGAGGGGTGGAATCATTGGGAGGTGAAAAAGATGCTAAAATGGGGGGACAACAATACTTTTTTTAAAATAAAAGAAACTTATTCCAAAACTCTAAAAAATTTTTTTAAATAAATTCTTGTTGATTGATTTGTTCATTTCATGGTAGAATCAAAGGCAGGGACAATTTTTTTGCATCTCCAGTTCCTTTTTTTATACCCATACCTTTTTTTTTAAATAATAATTTTTATTTTTTAGAAAAGTTATCATGGTTACATGATTCATGTTCTTACTTTCCCCTTCATCCCCCCCACCTCCTTCCCTTTCCCCATAGCCTATGCTCATTCCTTTTGTCTTAGAATTGATACTAAGGATTGGTTCTAAGGCAGAAGAGCCATAAAGACTAGGTAACTGGGGTTAAGTGACCTGCCCAGGGTCACACAACTAGGACACAACTAAGTGTCTGAGGCTAGATTTGAGCCCAGGTCCAGTTCCTTTTCATTAGTAGGATTTAAAAAATATTTGTTGTGGGGGTACCTGGAAGGCTCAGAGGTTTGAAAGCTAGGCTTAGAGACTGGCAGTACTGGGTTACATGACTTGCCCAGGGTCACACAGCTAGAAAGTATATGAGGCCAGATTTGAACTCAGGACCTCCCATCTCCAGGCCTGGCTCTCAATCCACTGAGCCATCCAGCTGCCCCTGAAAGTAAGGGAGGGAAGGAAGGAAGGAAGAAAGAAAGAAAGAAAGAAAGAAAGAAAGAAAGAAAGAAAGAAAGAAAGAAAGAAAGAAAGAAAGAAAGAAAGAAAGAAA
>NC_058130.1:205631781-205641815 GCF_016433145.1 Gracilinanus agilis
GAAGGGAGAGAAGGAGGAAGGAAGGAAGGGAGGGAGGGAGGAAGGGAGAGAGAGAGGAAGGAAGGAAGGGAGAGAGAGGGAGGAAGGAAGGAAGGAACAAAGGAATGAGGGAAGGAAGGGAAGAAGGGAAAGAGGAAGGAAGGAAGAAAGGAAGGAAGGAAGGAGAAAGAAAAACAAGGCCAATTTAGCTGCCTAAAACATGCATATATGTACATAGGTATATATTGACCTTTTTTCTAAGGAGTCTTCTCTTTGAACATACTCAGAAGTCAAGAAGTCCATTTGGATTTATTTAAACAGGACCTTACATCAGTTAGGATTTCTGCCTATAAAGACTCGGTTGTAAAAAAAAAAAAAAAAAAAAAAACAAAAACCCCCCACTATAAAGAAGAACTAGTTTGGAAACTACAACCTGCTCTGCAGGAATTTGGGTGGGTGTAAATTAAGACTTCCCAGGCATTGGGCACCTAGCTTTATTCCTAAATTAGTCGAACCCTCCCAACAGCAAAAGGCTAAACAGCTCCACCATATGCCACTTGTGTGTTCAGCAGGCCATAGGAGCTGTTTAGAAGCAGTATGGGGCTGGAGGGTTTTTTCCTTTTTTTTAGTCTGGAATTACAGGATAAAAAGCATCAGCAGTGTGTTGACAGTAAGCTACACACTTCAGCACTGAGCACCCCAGCAGTCAGCTCAGCAGACTGAGTTATGAAGTTATTTCTAGGCTTTCATATAGAGCTTCAAACTCAGTCTCCATTTTCACATTTCTAAGAGTCAGCTAAATGACACATCACACACACTGACAAACGCCCTGGTCTCTGTCGCACATCGTAACTCTCAAATGTCCTTTTTAACACCATCACACCAAGCAAAGTTCAGCTCCTGATAGTTTTTCTCTCTGGTCAACTTTACTAATGTTTTCATCCATCCACACTAGTGTATCATTTTCCACATTATGAAGTCGTTTTACTTGAATGACATTCTAAATCAAACAGAGTTCTGGGTGGCTCAGTGGATTGAGAGCCAGGTCTAGAGACAAGAGGTCTTGGGTTCAAATCTGGCCTCAGACATTTCCTAGCTGGGTGACCCTGGGCAAGTCACTTTACCCCCATTGTCTAGCCCTTACTGATCTTCTGCCTTGGAACCAATGCACAGTAAGGGTTTTGTTTTGGTTTTTTAAAATAAATACAAAGACAAGGAAAGATTCTAAATATAGACAAAGGGGTACAATCTCCCACAGACTCCCATGTTGCTACTGGGAGAAAGAAAGCTACTCAGACAATTTATATGCCTAAGGTTGTATCTCAACTGGTACATCTTTGTGCCTTCTTTGACTTAGCCTCCCAGCAGCCTACTAGAACTCAATCATCTTCCACTTTGCCCCCAAAGCTGAAGCCAGGTCCATTCCTTACAGCTTTGCTGCTGGCTTCTGCTCCTGAGCCTCTCCTCTAAGATGCTGCCATCTGCTGGAATGCTCTTTAGCTGATAAGTCTTCTTCCTCAAAGGGAGTCTATTGCTCTCTCTCATAACACTTCCCAGTCCTATGGGAGATCGCAGCTCTTTTGTTAGTCAGACCCATGATCAAATGTAGGCAACACAGCAAATAGTCCATCGAGTCTCATTCTCAAAGTCTATTTTTTTCAGAGAAACTAGATATAGCACCAGACCTAGAGTTGGGAGAAATTGATTTCAAATCTGGCCTCAGACACTTCCTACCTATGTGACCCTGGACAAGTCACTTAACTCCAGTTATGTAGCTCTTACCACTCTTCTGCCTTGGAACTGATACTAGGTATTTATTCTAAGACAGAAAATAGGGGGTTTTTTCCATTAAAAATTTTTAAAAATATTTTTCCATGATCACATGATTCATTTTCTTTCCCTTCCCTCTTCCCTCCCTACTCCTGGAGCCAATAAGCAATTCCACTGGGTTATACAACTGTTATCACTTGATACCTCTTTCCATAAAATAGAAGTTTTTAAAAGAAAAAAAAAAGAAACATAGGAAATTTTTGATTGAACTTGTCAGTGTCTGCTTTAGCTACCAATCCCCAAGGGCTCCTGGCTACTACCCTCTCTATTATTTTAACACAAATATAGATGAGTTAAGCAATCGCATAGAGGAGAGATCAAGTCTGTTTTAGGAGATAAAACTCAACCCCACAAAGATGGTCACATCTTAGATCTCACCATCAGTCATAACTGTACCACTGCCATGACATTAAAATTTCTTTCTCTGATTCTAACCTTCTGTTCTTCCATGTTTCTCTCTACTTTAACTTCTCCTAAACCTATGTAGTGTTTGAGGCCACCTAAGATCTTGATAACTGACAATTTCCACATTTTCCTTGGCCACACGTGTATCCTCCGTGGATGCTCTCTGGTCACACTTTTTCTCTGTGTGTGTATATTTGTTATATGGGAGAGTGTACCTGCTGTGTATGTAAGGCAATTTTTTTCTATCACCTTTTTGCTCTGCCATTTAAGTTGCTTTTTGTCTTTAATAGTGTATCCTCTGGTTAGCTGGTAAAAGTTAAGTTATTGGTAGGAACTGGTGATCTGTGGTTTAGAGAGGGTGCTAATGTATCATGCGGGTAGCATGCGGAGGACAGGTCTTGTTTGAGTGTAAGAGCCCCAAGTGCCATATTGAATCTTTGTCCTCTTTTTGACTTTCAGTCCTTTATGGGAGGCTAGCTGGCACAGTGGGTAGAGTGCCATGCCTGGAGTCAGAAAGATTCATCTTCCTGAATTCAAATCCATCCTCAGGCACTTACCAGCTATGTGACCCTGGGCAAGTCACTCAACCCTTTTAGCCTCAAGTTTCCTCATTTGTCAAAGAAAACCTCAAATGGGGTCAAGAAATGCCAAAAATGTCCAATCCTGCTTTTATGTGTTGTTGTTTTTTAACCCTTACCTTCCACCTTATAATCAATACTATGTATTGGTTCTAAGGCAGAAGAGTGGTAAGGACTAGGCAAAGGGGGTTAAGTGACTTGCCCAGAGTCACACAGCTAGGAAGTGTCTGAGGCCATATTTGAACCCAGGACCTCCTAAATCTGAGCCTGGCTCTCTATCCACTGAGCCACCTAGCTGCTCTCCCATTTTTATGTTTATAGTTGTAAAAGCATCAGCAAATCATTTAACCTCTCTGAGCCTTGGTTTCCTTATCTGTAAAATTAAAATACTTATAATATCTACTTCACAGGGATATTGTGAGACTCAAATGCGATAATGTGTTTAAAGCATTTTATAAACTTTAAAGCACTCTACAAACATCAATTATCGCAGTCCCCGAAGTTCACTACTATATCATTTTCAACTTTTCTCCCACATCCAATTGTTCCTATTTTTTGTCAAGTTTTTCTCACCCACATCTCTCCTGTCTTTCTACTCCCATGGCAACTAGTCTAGTTAGAGCCCTCATCACTTCTCTTGGACTATTGTCATAGTTTTCTAGCCTCTAGTCTTCTTTTTCTCAGATCCATCCTTCATGCAGCTGGCAAACTAAAATTTCTAAAACACAATCCCTAGCCTCTCATTCCCTTGCTCCAAAACCCTCCGTGTTTCCTCTTGCCTCAATGCTAAAACACAAAAACCTTAGGCTGGACCTACCTTAAGCTTTCTGTCATCTTATTCATAAGACCTTTCCAGACACCATTTCATGCTTTTCTCCTTTACACACATGGGATCCAACCAAATGGACTTGCTGGCTGAACTGGTTCCCATCTCCCTTTTCCATGCTTTTATGCAAGAAGTTCCTCCATACCTAGAATGTATTCTCTTGTTGTCTTGGTCTCTTGATTTCCTCTGTGGCTAGGCATTGGTCTAATTCATTGTATTCCTTTGACAGAATACAAGTTCCTTAAAGCAAGAATTCTTTCATCTTTGTCTTTATCTCTCTAGTGTTTGACACAGTGATTTGTACATAGTAAGTATGCAATTCCAGTAGGTGCTTAATAAACATTTGTTGAATAGACTCTAATAACTCAGGTAATTTTCTCTATTCTGGATTCCTTTGTCTAGCCCATCCTTGGTCTAGTAGTATAATGTGGTATAATGAAAAGGGGCAGCTATGTGGCACAGTGTATAGAATGCTAAGCTTGAAATCAGGAAGATTTAATATCTTCCTGGGCTCAAATCTGATCTCAGATACTTCGTAGCTGTGTGACCCTGAGCAGTTGATTATCATATGTTATTGTTGCTACTGTGTACAACATTCTCTTGGTTACCCACTTCACTTTGCATCACTTCATATGAGTTTTTCCATATATTTTTATGATTATCTTATTTTTCATTTCTTATGGCACAATAGTATTCCATTATAAGCATATATCACAACTTGTTCAGCCATTTCCCAATTGATGGATGCTAATGCAATTTTCAGTTCTTTGCCATCACAAAAAGAGGCTATAAATAGTTTAGAACATATAGGTTCTTTTCTTTTTACCTTGATCACCTTAGGAAATGAACCAAGAAGTGCCATTACTGAGTCAAAAAACAAATACACTTTTATAACTCTGGGCACAATTCCAGCTCTCTCTCCAAAATGGTTGGATCAGTTGTCAACTCCACTAACAATGTATATTAGTGTCCCCGTTTTCCCACATCCTTTCCAACATTTCTCATTTTGCTCTTTTATCACTTTAGCCAATCTGACAGGTGTGAAATATCTAAGAGTTGTTTCGATTTGAATTTATTTAAATCAATAATGATTTAGAGCATTTTTCATATAGTTATATATGGTTTTGATTTCTTCATCCAAAAACTGTCTGTTCATATCTTTTAAACATCAACTAGGAGAATGTATATTCTTATATATTTGATGAACTTCTCTATATATTTTAGATATGAGACTTCTTTCAGAGAAATTGTATACAAAAATTTTTTCCCAGCTTACTGCTTTCCTTCTAATCTTGGTGGAATTAGTTTCCTTTCACCAAAACTTTTCAATTTAATATATTTGAAATTATTCATTTTATATCTCACAATTTTATATCTTGTTTATTCATACATTCTTCTCTTGTTCCTAAATCTGATAGGTAATATGTTCCCTGTTCTTGTAATTTATTTATATCTCCCTTTATACGTAGGTCATGTATCCATTTTGATTTTATCTTAGTAAATGGTATAAGATATCCATTTACACCTAGTTTTTGCCAAACTGCTTTCAAGTTTTCCCAACAATTTTCACCAAAAGAGTGAATTCTTATCCCAACAACTTGGAATTTTGGCAAATTCAAAGTTACTATAATCTTTTATGCCTGTTTGTTGTATGCCTATTCTGTCCCACTGATTTATAGTTTGAAATCTGTTACTGCTAATTTTTTTTATTATTTCCTTTGATATTCTTGACCTTTTGCTTTTCCAAATTAATCTTGTCATTTTTTCTAAATCAATAGTTCTTTTGTAATTTAATTGGGATTTCCTTCTATTTAAAATGAATGGACTAGATTGGATGATCCAATTTATTAGTGGGAGAGGGGACAATTCATTCTCTCTATCCACTCCCCACTTAGGTCTAGTCACCTTTGACCAAATCCAATAGACTCCCCAAAATTTGTCTGTAAAGTCTCAGACTCGCTCATCATAGACAATCTGACCAAGGACCAGAAACAGATTTTGCCGGACTAATCAATAAAAAGCCATAAAGAGTTTTAGTTATGTTGTTATGTCATTTATTATGTGATATTTGAAGTGATGGATCTGTGATTTCACTGATGCAGGTGTGCCCTCTGATCCTGTGCCACTCACATCCATTCTTCTATAAATACTCCATGTGAGGCTCACCAAATGAGTGGGATTTTTCCTTTAATATTGATGACATCATATGACTATCAGCAGATCAAATGGGCTCTTCTCAGTTATCTGTTGTTCACAGCTCCCAACCAATCGATCTTCTGTTCAGTATTACATCTCTGCAATGCCCCGTTTCTTGTTCACAATTCTTGGTTGGTCATTTGTTGCAATGAGCTTTGTGCTTTTCCATTTTCCTCAGAGTGACATGAAATTTTAATACTTTGGAGCCTGTGGGTTTCTATGACTCACAACCATATGGTACACTGGAAGAAAAATAATTTTATTTTTTAAAAATGGGCATTGGTTTCAGCCACTAGCTGAATAGTCCATTAAATACTCTACATAGTTTCCCAAAGGCTAGCCTACTCTCCTCTTGATGTTCAGTTCAGTGTCCAGCTTGTCATCTATGTAGTGGCTACCCAAGATATATGTATTGTTGGATCAACTCTATGGGTTGTCCACCCTACTTTATATCATAATTTGTTGTCTAATAAGCATTCTTCATCCACTTGTTTTTTCCTGTGTGAATAGTTGAACTGAAATCTTTTGATTAATTATAAATCTCTTTTTGGAAACTTTCCTATACTAAGACTTGATTCATTGTCAATATTATTTTAGCCAGTCAGTCAGTGAGCATTTATTAAGTGCTTAATATTTGCCAGGTACTATTTGAGCATTGGATATCCTCCACAAACAGAAGAATCTGGAAGACCTCAGCATCAAAAGGAGATTCTTCCTTTATTTGGACTTTGTGCCAAACATCTGCATTATGGAGACAACTTTGTTGAATATAGTGTCCCTATTTTATGTCTTGCTTGATAGTAATAGAGGGTCATCAAACAAACGTACTCCTGTTGCTCCATCTTACAAGGAATTTTGAATCATTTTGACATGTTCGTGGTAGGCTTCATGCTGGAGAAGACCCTTTAAAGCAGTGTATTGGGTTTATTTTATATCTTGCTACTTTGCTAAAATTGCTGATAGGTTCAATTAATTTTTTAGTTGAATCTTTAGGATTATATATAAACATATATCATCATATCTTCTGCTAAAAGAAATAGTTTTATTACTTCTTTGCCCATTCTGATTTCTTTAATTTCTTTTTCTTCTGTTATTAT
The DNA here is from genome assembly GCF_016433145.1 of Gracilinanus agilis. Lineage (NCBI taxonomy): Eukaryota > Metazoa > Chordata > Mammalia > Didelphimorphia > Didelphidae > Gracilinanus > Gracilinanus agilis. Next base: position 205,638,693 of record NC_058130.1, read on the forward strand.
TATTGCTAGCATTTCTAAAACAATAGTAAATTATGATAATGATAATGGGCAATCTTGTTTCACTCCTGATCATACAGGGATGGCTTCTAACTTATCCCCATTACAAATAATGTTGGATGATGATTTTAAGTATATACTTATTATTCTAAGGAAAAACCATTGATACCTATGTTTTCAAGTGTTTTTCATAGAAATTGTATTTTGTCAAAAAGCTTTTCTGCATTTACTGATACAATCATATAATTTTTGTTATTTTCGTTGATGGAATCAATTATGTTAATAATTCTCCTTATATTAAACCATCCCTGCACATCTGGTATAAATCCTATTTCTTCATAATATATATATAGTGTCTTTGTGATACATTTTTGTAATTTCCTGGGTAGTATTTCATTTAGGATTTTTGCATCTATATTCATTAATAAATTTGGCCTATAATTTTCTTTCTTAGCTTTTACTCTTCCTGGTTTAGGTATCAGCATCATATTTGTTTCATAAAAAGATTTTGGCAGGACTCCTTTACCAATTGTTCTAAATAACTTATTTAATATTTGAATTATATGATCTTTAAATGTTTGGTAGAATTCACTTCTAAATCCATCTGGTCCTGGTAACTTTTTCTTAGGAAGTTCATTTATGACCTGTTCAAATTCTTTTCTAAAACAGGTTTATTTAGATATTCAATTTTCTCCCCTGATAGTCTAGGCAAAGGCGTGGCATGCATTCCCTAGGTTGCCATAGGGGGCTGCTTCTTTCCCCCTCTCCTCCACACCTGAGGACAATTTTCACATGCCCCACCCCTCTGTCCAGCAGCCCAATGTGAACACTTCCTCCTTCCCCTCTCTGAGGTAATGCAGGGGAGCTCACCAGAGGCTGGAAGGTGCAGTTTGGGCATGCAATCTCTAAAAGGTTCGCTAATGCCGGACTATTTTTTTAGGTATTCCTCCATTTTGTATAAATTGTTAAATTTGTCGGCATATAATTGGGCAAAATAACTCTTAATAATTACTTTGATTGATACCATTTACCAAAATAAGGTCAAAGTTCAAGAGAATGTTACATATGATAGAAATATTTTTTAAGTTCAATGACTTGTTTGTGTCCACCCCCAGAGAAAGAACTGATAAATAGAAATAAGTAAAATATAGTTTTAGAGATACATTTATCTTTTGATCATATGATACTTTCTCTAATTTGAGGGAGGGGAAGGAGGGAGTTAACTGGGTATTTTTATGTAACAAACTAATTAATTAACTAATTATTTTTTAAAACAATATATTGGCTTATTAAATCAAATGAGTTTGTTTTTGTTTTTGAAACTCTTAACTTTCATCTTGAAATTAATACTAAGCATTGATTCCAAAGTAGAAGAGGGGTAAGGGCAAGGCAACTGGGGTTAAGTGACTTGCCCAGGGTGACACAGATGAAATGGTTTTTAAAGGGCACTGTATTTAATTAGTTAAAAGCAAACCCATACAACTCATAATAACATTTTTCACCTTTGTGCTTTCTTTAGGGACCACATGGGAAACTATGAGGCTTTGTGTGCCTGAGTTAAGCTTAGATTAATTATCTCTAGTTAATCAAGAGTACCTGAGTGGCAAGAGATAGTGGCACCAAAGCAATGGGGAGTTTAGGATTGAATAGGAAAAAAAAAACTTGCAATGCAAAAAAGGCTTTTTGAAAGATTCAGAGGGAAATGAAGCAAACACAGGATTTTTCCAACTTCCCCACAGTGCACAGTGGATGGCCTTCGCCTCTGCCTCTACCTTGGAGCAGATGGGCAGGGATCACCCAGAGGTTTCCATTTTCGTGGCTAAGATCTAATAGTCCCTTAGGGTTGCATCGGGACGTCTTACTTACCTCCTTTTACTCTGCTAGAAATGGATGCCTTCAAATGGGGCAGCTTGAAATGGGCAGAAAATCCAGGGTTGCCCTGCCTACAGAGGTGAAATCCAAGAAAGCCCAGGGGCCCGCCAACGTCAGCGGTTTCCCTGTGTGAGCCTGCTCCAGCCCCTGGGAAGCCTCCATTCCTCTTTGGTGGTTTGGGTTTTCTTTCATCCAGAAAAGCTCGATTTTAATCTTGTGAGGTGGACAGGCCATTTCATTCTTGCTGCCCGGTCACAGGGCTTGGAGCCTTTTTGGATCGTCTCTGAGGAGGCTGCCCAAACTTGGGTGGGTGTCAGGGCATTTCAAGGGCACCTTTATCAAGGCCAATACCAGGCGGAGGAACCTACCTCTGGCTGACCCAAGGCATGGGCCGCCCAGGCTCCGTGTTGTAGGCTTTATTTTTATAGGGTTTTAGTAGAACACCGTATCCCCAGCAGACCTTCCAGAAGTGCTAGCTGATGAAAAGGACTTGGAGGAGTTAAGTGACCTCTGCTAGAGTCCAGAGTCCCATAATGAGGCACCGTAGAGCAGAGTTGGGAGTCGCCGTGCCAGATTTTTAGCTCATGGCCCAAACCACAAAGCTCAGCTTGCCTCGGAGGTTAAGGTTTCTTTCAAGCTCCCTAAGAGGAGGTCAGGCCTATCCGCTGCTCCCTGCTAAGAATAAGCTCTTATTAAAAGGAGTTACAGGACTGCCAGGCAGCTTTTCATGGTGGGGATGAGCCCCAAAGGCAGAAGAGGGACCACGATCACAGCCTGGCTTGACCCACCCTGTGGAGGTCTGTAGCCTTGGAGCATGCTGTGAAGGTCAAATCCTGCATCACTCATCCAGAACTACCAGGCGCACAGGAGGCAGGCAGGGAGGCTCGGCCCCTCTGGTCTCCTGGCTCCGGTCACCATGACAACGAGCCCATCTCTCTGTGACCAAGGATTCAACAAGGCCTACATTCCTAGAGGCCTGTTTAAACAGCCACTCCTGAGGGTCTCTGCTACAAAATGGACATCCCAGAGAGCAGGAGGGCCTCGTTTGACAAAACCTGGCAAAAACTGCTCTCTGTGAATCATACTTGTGGACTTGTGACCTGTGTCTCAAAGGGGATGCAAAGTAGAGAATCATTTTCAGGTTACAGCTGCTTTGGGTCATTATGCGCTTGACCCATATTTTTATATTCTTCTCTCTCTCTCTCCTTCCTGTTTCTCTTTCCTTCTCTCTCTCCTTCCTGTTTCTATTTCCTT
>NC_058130.1:205644765-205664765 GCF_016433145.1 Gracilinanus agilis
AAAGAAGGAGAAAAAGAAAGAAAGAAAGAAAGAAAGAAAGGAAGGAAGGAAGGAAGGAAGGAAGGAAGGAAGGAAGGAAGAAGAAAAAAGAAGGAAAAAAGAAAATACCTGTGGAGTGTCTTGTTCTCATGGAACAGTAAGGATACCATTGTCATTGGGTTGAAAAGTATAGTGTGATCTAGTTCTGCCTCTTGAGATTCTCTTATTTTATGAGCTTAAATCTTTAACAAGATTGCAGAGGCAGCTAAGTGGCTCAGTGGATAGAGAGCAAGTCACTTAATTCCTATTTCCTGGCCCTTACTGCCCTTCTGCCTTGGAACCAAAATACTTAGCATTGACTCTAAGACAGAAGGTAAGGATTTATTTAAAAAATGATGGAAAGGGATGGTTTCAGAGAAACTTGAGAAGACTTGTGTCAACTGATACAGGGTGAAGTATGCAGAACGAAGTAAGCAATTTATACAATAATGAAAATAGTGTAAAGATAGAAAACTTTGAAAGTCTTAAGAACTCTGATTGATGTAATAACCAACCATAATTCCAGAGGACTGATGGAGCAGGCTACCCATCGCCTGACAAAGAGATAATAGACTCAAGATCCAGGATGAGCGTATTTTTTGGCCATGGCCAGTGAGAAAGTTTGCTTTCTTTAATTATGCTTATTTGTTATGAGGGCTTGAGTTTTGTTTTTGCTTTTCAATTAGGGGAAGAGATGGGAAGGAGAGAAAATAAACTTTAATTGCAAATAAAGAAAAAAGGAAAAAATGCACTCATCTACTGCCCAAGGAAAGCAAAATTTGATTCCATACCAACAGAAATGACAACTGATTGCTGAACCCTCCTAAGGATGCACTTGATGCTTGAGTTTCCTTATGTGTGTACTTTCCCGTTTCCCCTAGTTTCTCTGTTGAGAGTGCTTTAGCAGTGGGTGAGTCCCTTTAACAGCCTTAGTTACTACTTACTAACTATAGATACAATGGTTAGAAAGGCTTTTTGCACACTTCATTTTCCCCTACACCTCCATATCTCCTCGGAGTCCTGTGGACTGCAAGGAATTTGACATAGTAATTGTTCATCTATGTGGAAAGGCTCCTTCCAGCAGCCTTTTGCACTAATGGACTTTTGCCTCACTCACACAGATTGCTGGGACTCTGGGGGCAGAAAGACTGAAGTGGAAATGATTTCTTTTGAGAGTTTAAAGGCAAGTGAGATTTTTTTTCACCTTTCTGAAAGTCATTCAGGTGAGAAAGAGAGAAGAGAAAGGTGAGAGACAGACAGACAGAGAGACAGAGGAGACAGAGAGAGAGGAAAGAGAGACAGAGAGAGAGGAAAGAGAAAGAGACAGACAGAGAGAGACAGAGAGAGACACACGCAGCTTGTAGGAGTGACAATGTGAGCCAATTATAATTTGAATGACCTGCCATGACCTGTCAGGTGCCTGGGAGTGAGCAGAGAATGAAGATGTGGCTTCCTTGCATGAGCTGCTCATAATTATTCAGCACTTGAGTCCTGAAAAAATTAGAATTAGAGGGAAAGAAAAATTGTCATGAGATGCAGATAATTCAAAGGGCCCTAATATCTATAGTGCCTTGTCTATAGCAGATGGAGAACTGGCCTTGGAATCTAGAAACTCCAACCTTAGACATTTCTCTAAGCCTTAATTTCCTGATCTATAAAAATGGGGGTAAAAACAACCTATCTCACAGGGCTGTTGTTGTTCAGGTATTTTTTTAGCCTTGTCCAACTCTTTGTGATCCCATTTGGAGTTTTCTTGGCAGAGATACTGGAGTGATTTGCCATTTTCTTCTCCAGCTCTTTTCACAGATGAGGAAACTGAGGTAAACAAGATTAAGTGACTTGCCCAGGGTTACACAGCTAGTAAGTGTCTGAGGTCAGATCTGAACTCAAGGAGATGAATTGTTTTTTTTTTTTTTACTCCAGTCCTGGCCCTCTATCCACTACACCCCTTAGCTGTTCACTGTATCCTGGACCATGTAGTAAAGACTACCTTTGAGAGCTGTTAATCCAGCAGTTTTTGAAATGATCCTTTGGTTTCTGTTCTGAATAACTGTCCTGAGCTTTGAAAGTATTATTGACTAGAAGATAGGATCTATCAATAAAGTGTGAACTCCTAGAAGGACAGAATCATGCATATATTTCCAGATGTTACTATGCATAATTTATTTTATTTGTTGCAAGGCAGTTTGTTCAGTCTTGAGGACTGGAAAAGCATAGGGGTTAGGGGAAGAGAATGGAGATATTGTTCTATCCAGAAATTGTTTTAACATAAAAACAAAAGGCGTCAATAACCCTTATTTTGAAAAGACATCCTTCAGACAGCTAGGTGGCAGTGGATAGAGCACTGGGCCTAGAATTGGGAAGACATTTCCCTGAGTTCAAATCTGGCTTCAAACACTTCCTACATGTATGTGTATATGATCTTGGGCAAGTCATTTAACCATATATGCCTAAAAAAAAAAAAAAAGAAAGAAAAGAAAAACATTCTGGTCAAAGACTGAGCCTGAGCAATTGTTATGTGTTGTATTTTCTTTTTAAACTCTTACCTTCCCTTTTGGAGTCAATACTGTGTATTGGCTCCAAGACAGAAGAGTGGTAAGGGCTAGGCAATGGGGGTTAAGTGACTTGCCCAGGGTCACACAACTAGGAAGTGTCTGAGGCCAGATTTGAACCTAGGACCTCCCGTCTCTAGGCCTGGCTCTCAATCCACTGAGCTACCCAGCTGCCCCCATTTTCTTATCTCTGTTCCATGCTGAGAGAAGATGAAAGCTCTCTTGCTCCTCCTAGTCAGTTCTCTTCTTTAAACACCTCATAGTTTTAAACCACCTACAGCTTCTTTCTCTGGATTCTGTCTTGCCCTCTTCCTCCATTCTTGGGAGCTAATCCTGCATTCATTCATTCATTCATTCAATGTTGATTGAATACTTCCTACATGTAAGTCCTTAGAGAATTTTCCGTAGGAGCTAATTTCCCATTTCCCAACGTAGGTCAGAAGAAAAAAAGTTTTAAAAGAAAGAATTTCAACTTCATTTGAACTCTTCATGCATCACTGAAGCCCACATAAAACATAGAATCACCAGATTCACTGATCAGCGAGACCCACTTTGGCATCGGTTCTGTCAGGGTCTCCTTGGGTAGACTTTGCAGTATTAGCCACCCAGATACAAATCCAGCTCCACAATCCTCTTTTTTCCACACTTTTAAGATTTTTGTTACTTTCACTAATTACAAAAGACAACAAAGATTCTACAGCAAAGCTATCAAAGATACAAAAAAGATACAAAAAAAAAAAGATCATAGAACCACAGTCAAGAGGACAAAAATCTCACACTGAAAAATGGGTGCAAAGCAGAGGGTTAAATGAGAGAATATTTGCATAATTCTTAACACAGTGTCTGTCACACAGAAGGCACTTTAATAAACCCCATTTCCTACCTTCCTTCTTTTTACAATCTAACATGGAAAGACTTTTGTTTTCCTTCCTAATTGAATTCAGAGTAGCTCAAGGAAGGAAGGAAGGAAGTTGAGGAAGAGTCTGGTGCCTCAACCTCTTGCTATTATCCTATCAGGACCTGGGCCAGTACCTATCACCTAGTTTATACTTAATGCTGATTGACTGATCTCATTTCTTTCTCTCTATCCCTAGTATATATTGTCCTTCTCCTCACCCACACAGCCACCATCCTAATTCAAGTCCTTATTGTCTCTTGGAATATTGTGATAGATTTCAAATGGGCTTCTCCCTACTCCAAGCCAATAAAGCTACCAAGATAATTTTTCTAAAGTGTATGCTTTAGGGGGCAGTTGGGTGGCTCAGTGGATTGAGAGTCAGGCCTAGAGACAGGAGGCCCTAGGTTCAAATCTGGCCTCAGACACTTCCCAGCTGTGTGACCCTGGGCAAGTCACTTGACCCCCACTGCCCAGCCCTTACTGGTCTTCTGCCTTGGAACCAATACATAGTATCGATTCTAAGATGGAAGGTAAGGGTTTAAAAAAATAAAAAATAAAGTATATGCTTTAGGAGACCTGGCCATGTGGTTCCTCCTCCCCTTCCCACTCAAAAAGCTCTAGTGGTTCCCTGTTACCCCTTGGATCAAATATAAAAACTCCTATGTTTATCATTCAGGATAGCTATGTGGCACAGTGGATAAAGCACTAGACTTGGAGTCAGGGAGGCTCCTCTTTCTGATTTCAAATTTGGCCTCATGGGGGCAGCTGGGTGGCTCAGTGGATTGAGAGCCAGGCCTAGAGACAGGGAGGTCCTAGGTTCAAATCTGGCCTCAGACACTTCCCAGCTGTGTGACCTTGGGCAAGTCACTTGACCCCCATTGCCTACCCTTACCACTCTTCTGCCTTGGAGCTAATACACGATATTGACTCCAAGACAGAAGGTTTAAAAAAAAAAAATTGGCCTCAGACACTTCCTAGTGTTCATGACCATGGGAAAGTCACTTAACTCCCTGCTGCCTAACCCTTACCACTTTTCTCCCTTGGAGCAAATAGTATTGATTCTAAGAAAGAAGGTATGGGTTTAAAAAAAAAAAAAAGAATGATGGGGAGTAGAGGCCAGTTGGGTAGACACTTCCTAGTTGTGTGACCCTGGGTAAGTCATTTAACCCTCACTGCCTAACCCTTACCATTCTACTACCTTGGAACCAGTAAGTAGTATTGATTCTAAAAAGGAAGGTACGGTTTTGTTTTGTTTTTTTTCTTTAAAGAATGATGGGGAATAGGGACCAGATGGGTGGATACTTCCTAATTGGGTGACCCTGAGTAAGTCACTCAACCTCTATTGCCTAACCCTTTCCACTCTACTGCCTTGGAACCAAAAAGCAGTATTGATTCTAAGAAGGAAAGTAAGGACTTTGGGTTTTGTTTTTTTTTTAAGTGGGGGCCAGTTGGATGGATACTTCTTTTTTTTGTTTGTTTGTTTTTGTTCAAATTTTTTTTAAACATTTATTAATATTCATTTTTAACATGATTCATGCTCCTCCTTTCCCCTTCGCCCCCCGCACTCCCCCCACCCATGGCCAATGCACATTTCCACTAGTTTTGTCATGTGTCCTTGATCAAGACCTATTTCCAAATTGTTGGTAGTTGCATTGGTGTGGTAGTTTCGAGTCCACACCCTCAATCATGTCCACCCTGACCCATGTGTTCAAGCAGTTGTTTTTCTTATATGTTTCCTCTCCTGCAGTCCTTCCTCTGAATGTGGGTAGCATCTTTACCATAAATCCCTCAGAATTGTCCTGGATCCTTGCATTGCTGCTGGTGCAGAAGTCCATTACATTCTATTTTACCATAGTGTATCAGTCTCTGTGTACAATGTTCTTCTGGCTCTGCTCCTTTCGCTCTGCATCAATTCCTGGAGGTCTCTCCAGTTCGCCTGGAACTCCTCCAGTTTGTTATTCCTTTTAGCACAATAGTATTCCATCACCCGCATATACCACAGTTTGTTCAGCCATTCCCCAATTGAAGGACATACCCTCCTTTTCCAATTTGTTGCCACCACAAAAAGCGCCGCTATAAATATTTTCGTACAAGTCTGTTTATCTATGATCTCTTTGGGGTACAAACCCAACAATGGTATGGATGGATACTTCTTAATGGGGTGACTCTGAGTAAGCAGGGGCCACTTGTATATACACTTTCTAGCTGGGTGACCCTGGGTTAGTCACTTAATCCCAACTGCCTAACCCTTACAACTCTACTGCCTTGGAACCAACAAGCAGTATTGGTTCTAAGAAGAAAAGTAAGAGTTTTTCTATTTTGTTTTAAAAGAATGATAGGGAGTAGGGGCTGGTTGAGTGGACACTTCTTAACTGGGTTACCCTGGGCAAGTCACTTGACTCCATTTGCCTAGTCCTTGCTCTTCTGTCTTAGAGTTGTTACTAAGATAAAAAGTAAGGATTAAAAAAAAAAAAAGAATGATGGGGAGTGGTAGACAATGGTACACAGAATTTACAAATTCTTGACCACTTCCTGAAAAAAAAAATTGCTGTAAAGACTTTATGTCTCAGTCTCCTCTTTTGGCTGCCAGTTGGATCTGCAGTGACTGAGAAGCTGGGTTATGTCCTTGGGATGCTGTTTTGCAAGATGCAATGTAGGAGAACACCCCCCTGCAGGAGGGCTGTTTATTCTGATGATTCTTGGGAATGATGAATGAAATTCTGACTCATCCTGCAGTCCTGAAGCACGAGGGCATTGAGGTAGTTTTTTCAGTAGGGGTGGACCACCACCCAGCTTGCCTCTGAGAAACACAAATCACAGACTCTCAGAGCCAGTCCTTGGGGGAAAGTTGCCTGATATCACCTGATCACGCTCCTACTGTTTGTTCTGGTTTCTGTAAGGTTCAAGGCAGGATGGACAGGACATCTTGGCCTGGAAGTCTAGTCTGCGTTAGGATTTGGCTGCTTTTATATCTCATTTGAGACAGTTTTTTTTTTTTCCCTCAGTGTAGTATAATGGGGAAAGACCTAGCTTTGGAATCAAAGGACCTTGGGGCAAATTCTGCCTCTTTTGTTTTGCTAGCTATATGACCTAGGGCCAGACATTTCCTTTCTCTTGGTCTCAGTTTCCTTGCCTTAAAATGGAAAATGTTGCACTAGATCAGTGATGGTGAACTGATGGCACATATGCTAAAAAGGGCACACAGAGCCCTCTCTGTGGGCTCACCAGAGTTTGTTACTAGAAATCCAGAGGAACTTGGGGCAGAGTTGTTTCCCTTCTCTTCTCCATTCGCCTGAGGACATTCCTCACTTCACCCACCTCTCTGCCCAACAGCCCAATGGGAGCACTTTCTCCCTCCCCTGTCTGGGGCAAGGGAGGGGGTGGAGGGTTGGGGTATAGCATTTAGTCTAGAGGGTGGGGGTGGAGCTTGGCACTCCATCTCTAAAAAGTTTGCCATCACTGGACTATATGGTTTATAAAATCAATACAAGCACCCAATTTACAATCCTTTTAAATTTTTTAAATTTAATTTAATTTTTCCCTAATTTCATGTAAAAACTATTCCCAACATTTAAAAAAGAATTTTGAGTCTCGAATTCTCTCCCTCTTTCCCTCCCCTCTACCTCAGATGATCCGATATGGCTAAACTATAATCCAAATAAAATGTCTGGCCAACTAGGTGATATAGTGCATAGAATAGCAAGCCTGGAGTCAGGAAGACTCATTTTCCTCAGTTCAAATGTGACCTCAGACACTTACTAGCTGTGTGACCCTGGGCAAGTCACTTAGCCCCAGTTGCCTTGGTTTCCTTATCTATAAAATGTGCTAGAAAAGGAAATGACAAACTACTCCAGTATCTTGTCCAAGAAAGCCCCAAATGGGGTCATGAAAAGTTGGATGACTGAAAGGAATGAATAACAACAAAAAAGGAGGATGGAGCAACTGGAGCTTTGCCTTAAGGCAGGGTTTAGAAAACCAAATCCACCTGCTTCCTATTTTTGTATGGCCCCCAGCTATGAATGGTTTTTACATTTCTAAATATAATAAAGTTTTATTGTATTAAAATGCTTGTTTACATTTTACATTTAAATTAAATTACATTAAATTTTACATTTAAAATGCAGTCTTCACTGTCTAAATTCTATTGTTTAAATTGTCCATTAAAATTTAGATTTTATTTTAGAATTAAAGGTAAACTTTATCATATGAAATACTTTCATATAAAAACTCCTTTATTTAGAAATATGAAAACCTTTGTTAGCTTGGGGCTGTACAAAAACAGGAGGAGGGCTGGATTTGGCTGACAGGCCATAGGTAGTTTGCCAGCCCCTGCCTTAGGATGCCAGATTTAGAGAACGCTATATTTAGAGGGGGCTGACAGTACTTTCAGTCCTTCTGCAGCAGTAAAACAATAGCTTAGCACCTAGATAGAAAAAATAGTTAAGCTAGGAAACCACCAGTTGGGGTAGGGTGGATTCTTCTTCCATAATCACTCTCCTCCCCTATGCCCACACTGCACTGTTTCAGTTGAAGGTATTTTATACCATTTGCCCCCAGCATAAAAAGTCCCAGTTATGGTTCTGTTGGAGGTAGGGTTGGCTTTTTCCTTTATTTTTCAAATTCTTTCTGTAGGGCTCAGTGGTACCTAGACAGACTCCTGCCATTTTCCCATAATTCCAAACTGAGATTATTTTTCTCCTAAACCTAATCTTCCTGCTAATTTCACAATTTCTATTAGCACCATTTCCCTCACCTTTCATATCTAATAGTGGCAAGTCCTTTAAAAAAAAAAAAAAACAAAAAAAACCCCTTACCTTCCATCTTAGAATCATTACTGTGTATTGGTTCCAAGGTAGAAGAGTAGTAAGGACTAGGCAATGGGAGTAAAGTGATTTGCCCAGGGTCACACAGCTAGGAAGTGTCTGAGGCCAGATTTGAACCCAAGACCTCTTCTTTCTCAACCTGGCTCTTAACCTACTGAGCCACCCAGATGCCCCTTCATCAGTCCTCCAGATACTTTTCTTGAATCACATTTTGCACCTGTTTCATCCTTATTCCCCCATCTTACACTAGTATATGTGGACTTTATTTATAAGAGCTTCCTACACTTCCATTCTCTCCTTCCTCCAACTTCAACTTCATAACACAGTAAGAATTAGCTTCTTTTTTCCCCCCTAGGCAATGGGGATTAAGTGACTTGCCCAGGGTCACACAGCTGGGAAGTGTCTGAGGTCACATTTGAACCTAGGACCTCCCCGTCTCTAGGCCTGGCTCTCAATCCACTGAGCCACCCAGCTGCCCCCAGAATTAGCTTCTTTATGAAAAATTTTGGTCACCCCACTCCTCTGATCAAAACTCTTTAAAAGCTCCCTACCAAATAAGTTCAAACTTCCTTGGCACAGAAGGGCTTTCATAACCAGGAGTTAACATGCTACCACATTTACTTCAGACCTAATTCTCTTTTTGGAGGAAGAGTCGTCTTTCTGAGTTCAAATCCAGCCTCAGACATTTACTAGCTGTGTGACCCTGAGCAAGTCACTTATAATAGCCCTGTTTTTTCCCATCTATGTGCTGTTATTCATGCTAAGCCTGGAAAGTCCTTCCCACTCCATTTCCAGCTTGATGAGCTCCTACTTATCCTTTAAAGCCCAATTCAAACAAAAGAACGCTTTCCCAGATGTCTTCACTCAGTAATGACTTTCCTCTCCCTGCCTGTCTTAGAGCACTTTGTTCATATCTGTCTTACACACATATATATTACTTTATAGTATAGTTGTGTGTATATATACATATATGTGTATATTTCTACTCTTACTAAACTATAAGCTCCATGAATCAAAAGGAGAGAGAATAGTAGCTGTCATTTATATAGCATCTACTATGTGCTAAGCAGTGTTTTACAAATATTATCCCATCTGATCCTCACAACAACCCTCAGAGGTAGGAGCTATCATTATTCCCATTTTACAGTTGGAAAAACTGAGGTTAAATAACTCATCCAAATATCCATCAATTGGGAAATAGCTGAACAAATTGTGCTATATGATGAGTTTGCTCTATAAGAAATGATGAGTAGGATGGTTTCAGAACCTGGAAGACCTACATGAACTGATACAGAGTGAAGTGAGCAGAACCAGGAGAACATTGTACACAGTAACAGCAATATAATAAGGATGATTCACTGTGAAAGACTTAGCTACTCTGATTAACCCAAGGATCCACGTCAGTTCCAAAGGACTCATGATGAAAAATGCTATCCACCTCCAGAGAAAGAACTGATGACCTCTGGGGTTAGATTGAAACATACTTTTTTCACTTTATTATTCTTACTAGATTTTTTTTTTGCAATTGAGCTAATATGGAAATATATTTTACATGATTTCACATGTATAATAGGTATCATATTGCTCACTTTCTCAATGGATTCAGGAGGGGCTGAAGGGTGTGGGAGAGAATTTGGAATTCCAAATTTTTAAATGAATGTTAAAAAAACAAACATATAAATGAATGAATGAATGAATGAATTTAGTAACTTGCCCAAGGTCATACAATAGCTAGTCATGAATCTGAGGTTGAATTTGAACTCAGGCCTTACTGGCTCAAACCCGGTGCTCTATTGACTTTAACACCTACCTGTATAAGATATGTGAAGATGCTCCCAACCCATCCCTTTGCAGAGGTGAGAGATCTATAAGTTTTGCACATTGCACATATTTTCAGAATGTTTCTATGTATTGATCAGTTATGCCAACTTATTCTTCGCCTCCTCCCCCCCATTTTTTTGGCTTAAAAATACATTTTGTTATATGGGATAGATCTCTGGGAGGGGAAGAGGAGAAATATAAGAGGGAGCTACAGTGATGTAAAAAAACAAAAGATATCAATAAAAACTTATTTTAAAAAACACAAGCAAACTAATAAGCTCCCAAATGACAAAGATTCTTAGATAATCTTTTTTATCTTCCCAACCTGTACCAGTTTCTAGCAGAGTTCTACAAATGGTAGAATGCTAGATCTAGAAGAGACTCCCATAACCAATCTAGTCCAACCCCCTCATTTTATAGATGAGGAAACTGAGACCCAGAGAGCTTGTTTATTTTTTTAAACCCTTACCTTCTATCTTAATATCAATTCTAAGGTATAAGAATAACAAGGATTAGGCAATTGGTGTTAAATGATTTGCCTAGGATCACACAGCTAGAAGTATCTGAGGTCAAATCTGAACTCAGGTTCTCCTTATCCCATGCCTGGTGCTCTTACCTACTGAGCCACTTAGTAGTCCCACCCAGAAAGTTTAAGTGACTTGCCCAAGATCATATAGCTAGCTTTAGAAGAAGGATTTGAATCCAGAGCCTCTGACTCCAGAAATTTTGCCCTTTTCCTCCCCTCAAGTGTCTGTTTAAATTGAATTCTTCTCAGGGGCAGCAAAGTGGCTCAGTGGATTGAGAGCCAAACCTAGAGATGGGAAGTCCTGGATTCAAATAAGAAACTTTCTAGCTCCTGGGCCTAGGTAAGTCGCTTTATCCCCATTGCCTATCCCTTATTGTTCTTCTATCTAGGAACCAATGCACAGTATTGATTCTAAGACAGAAGGTTGGTTTTGTTTTTTTAGTTGAATTTTTCCCTCTTCATCTATCAAGCCCAACTCACTGGAAGACTTGGGTTAAATCTCCTGCATTTCCCACATGGCATTCCAGTCTATTCTCCTCATATCACCATCCCACATTTGAACACTGTGTACATATTACCTCCATCCAAATTGTGGGCTGAAGCTGTGGCCATCTGCTCCTGCAGAGACCAATGTGGGGAGGTTCCCACTGATTTTAGAAGCCTTGGGTTCCAGATTGTCCTTGTCCCTATTACCTTCTTCCCTTACTCTCAGCTCACAGTTGTCAGAAGTGTCAGAGATAGGTTACTAGGGCTTAAGTTAGCTCCAGCTACAATAGAATACAATTAAACCTCCTAAACCATCTGAACTATTCATTAACGTCAACTGCCTTACACAGTGACTCCCACCAACATAGACTCCTGTACAAACATCACCACATACGCTCAGGGAAATACACATACACAAGACAAAACCCTCAGAGTCCAGGAAACAAACAGAAAGAGACCTCTCCAGACTTTGAAACTGCTGCAATTGATTGACACCCATCACTAATTAATCTGCAACAATTGCTTAACTCAGACTCTTGATTACAGCTTTGCATAATTAAAATTTTTTAAAACACAATCAGCAGAAGGAGAAAGAGAAAAATCTTTTTAATCAGAGCTAGTATGTTGATGGGGGGTTGAGCTCAGTCTCTAGGAATTGGTTTTCTCATTGATCCCAGCCATGTAAAAAGTTAAGCAAAGACAAAATTCGTTGGGAAAATTCCTCTGGAAACAGTGTAAATTGAGGGAATTAGGGCACTTCCCAATTTTCCTGTGATTTTTTACAAAGTTCTTGGCAGTGACAAGTGATCATTTAGAGTGGCATGTGCTTATAGGAGACAGTATGTGTGACATAATGAATAGAGTGCCCGCTTGTAGTCAGGGAACCCAGAACTCTAATCCTTCCTCTAATACTCTATCAACCTCTGAGTACCTTGGACAGATGCCTAGGATGTAATTTTCTAGGTTAAGTTGGGATCTTTTGAAGGAGGAAGTTTTCCATGTTGGGAATCCCTTCTGCTGACAAAATCATAAGTCCTGCTCCTAGCCTTTAATACCTGCCCTCCTAGGGGGCTCATCTTCCAGCAACAAAGAATGAAGACTCAATGGATTGCACACTAGCACCTGGATGGGGTGGAAATCGGGATGGAAGTCAAAGTAATTTCCAAATTCTTCCTTCCTCCATTATTATCTCTAGGACTGAAAAGATTCAACAGCAGGGGCTCTCGGGCAAATCATTCTCATAGTAGCTAATTTCCATCAGTTCTTCTGCACAATATCCAAAGGAGAATTTTTGTAGTGTAAAAGTGAAATTTGGGAAATGCCATCTAAAAGTGTATATATATATATATATTTACTATGGACATGTGGAAGACTTTGAAACTACATTTCCCATGATTCCTCATGGTAGACAAAAAGTGGGATGATGTAAGAGAAGGAATATATACTCCTGTAGTGACTTTGAACTTCCTCTTTAGCTACTGGGCGCAGGATGAGAGGGGAGGTAATTATGGCTGAAGCGGCAGTTTTGAATTCTTACAAGCGCATGGTCTAATGACTTTATCTATCAGCATGGCTTTAATTAAACTACTAATTTCTATATTTATAATTAGCCGTTATTATTTTTTTATCTTAATAGTAGAGAGCCATAAATAAACAGTTTAATCTGTAAATCCTATCAGATCCAGTTATAGCTGATAATTATAACTAATTGATGATTCCTTTCATTATTAAAAGTTTTCCTGTGTAATAAATCGTTTTAATTTAAAGAAAAGGGGGAAATACGTGGGAAGCCAATAAGAGAATAGATAAAAATCTGAGACTCCTCTTTTGACCCCTTTTGTGATCCTTGTGATTTCTTGTTGAAAAGTATTGTGGCCTTATTAAAAAGCTTTAAGTTCCTAGCTAACCAGCAGTTAAAAGGGTTAACACTGTACCCCTTTGGCCAGGAATGCAGCTGCCTGGTATAGCCAAGGCCAAAACCTTAACAGGGGCAATTCAACCCTGAGAAAAATATTCCCCAACTTGGCTTTCTGATAAGAACCCAGTCAAAATTCTGCCTTGGCCTTGTTCTATTCTAAAGCCAATGTTTTATGTTTTGATATGACATAATTTGTAACTTCTGTGCATCTTCAAAGTTTCAGGGCGGGGGGTTCTTTTGTGTGAAATGAGTCTTGAAATATATATATAATAAACTCCATGCTCCTGGAGACAGAGCTGGAAGCATGAGCTAAAATATCTTCGTGTCCTTACTTCTTATCAACTAAGCCATCTTTATCAGATTATCTGAGATGATAAATAGATCTCAAGAGAATTTACTATCTTTTCTTCCCCCACTCTTGCCCATCGATCTTCCCCTCTTCTGCACCTATAACTGTTAGGGTCCCATTGTCCTTCCGGGTACCTAGGTTCAACTTGGTTTGGCAACCCCAGGGCCTTCCTCAACTCTTTTCTCTTGTTCACTCCACATATCCAATCAGTTGTCACATCCTATATTTCTTCTCTTCATATATGTTCCATACCAATGCCATGGTGGGGCACAGGGTCCCCTACAAACCCCAAGTCACCAAAGAGATCCTAGGCCATAAAGAACACATGAGGAACTCCTCTGTTCCCCTTGCCCTTCATGCAAGTGGCAGAAGAAAGCCAAAAGCCAACCCTGGTACAATTAAAGAGACAACTACGTAAACAATAAAACTATCTCAGAGATATATATTTTGCCAGTTTTTATGATAAGGGCTTGAGCATGGATATATATACCTTCATAAATATGTTACAAGAAGATGGCTAGATGCCTCAGTGGTTTGAGAGCTAGACCTAGAGACAGGAGGTTCTGGGCTCAATTCTAGCCTCAGACACTTCCTAGCTGTGTGACCCTGGGCAAGTTACTTAACCCCCAATTGCCTAGCCCTTACCACTCTTCTGCCTTGGAACTGACACTCAATATTGGTTCTAAGACAGAAAGTAAGGGTTTAAAAAAATGTTACAAACAGTGTATACCTCTGCTTGGACCCCAGATACCAAGGAACCTCACATAGTGTGATAATGAGATTAAATCTACCCTGCCCATCTTTAGATTTAATCACCAAAGGTGAAAATATCTCCACTTAATTCACAAGTTGGGAGGTCTATAACCCATGTGTGCTAGAGTGAGTGACAAATCAGAATTTACTGACTGCCTCCTGGACAGTCCTAAGAAAAGCGTCTGTTGTGATTGGACACATAAACTAAGAGGAAGGCACAGGAAGTGATGCAAAAGAGGCCCCTTTAAAAAGAGACCTCAGTGAGCTGAGGGGTTTCTTCTGGTTCGTAAACAGGACCTGAAAGAGTGCTTCTGGATCCTGAACTGGACCTGGGAACTCAAGATCTTGGTGAGATTGCTCTTAAATCTTCCTTTGGAATTCCACGTGGTGAGTATAAAGACTGAATCTTCCTGAACTTCTCTTAAGGAACTTCCCTTTCAAAAGAGATTCTGTGACCAAAGCTTTTATTTCATACGTCTCCAGGGCCTTCAGGCCTTGGTCCTCTGTTCAAGGCTTGGCCCTTTTCCAATTGAGGACTAGTTAGATCTGCTTGGGTTAAGCCACAGACCTAAGTGAATTATTTAGTTTGTCAGGTTAATTATCTTACCTTATCCTCTCTCTAAAATTTCTTACTTTCTCTCTCTTCTCATTTGTAAATAAATTTCCATAAAAGTCATTTCCACTTGAGGTTATTCTTTAATTGGGAATTGATAATTATTCAATTCCCTGGTGACCAAACCTTTTAATATTCACCTGATCAAAAAAACCCTTTTTACCCCTTACAATAGTAATGTCACTGAATCTTCCTCATCCATCCCCCTCCCCACCTCTTTTTCTCTAAAGTATGAAAATCCTGAACACCCTGTCCCTCACCAAAGCAGTCGCCATCTTCACTCTGCCTCTTGGCCATTCAACCTTTTCTCCTAATACATTTTTTTAATTTTTCTAAGATTCGTTTGAGCCTAGTAAGCCCTCTCCCTAGTCAGATAAGGACTGTCCCACCACAACAACCCAGCAAATGCCCTTGTTCAGGGCTTCATTGCCTCTTGCTTAAATTATCATGATAAATAGCTTCGGTTTGGTCTTCCTGACTCAAGTCTCTCCACACTCTGACCCATCCTACACACATCTGCCAATGTCATTTTTCTAAAACATATATATGATCATGTCATTCCCTAGTCAATAAACTCCAGAGGTTCCTTTTTACTTCCTAGATTAAATATAAAACCCTTTGTTTGGTATTTAAAACTCCCCCTCCTTTCCAGTCTCATTTCACTGTACGCCTCTTCACAAACTCTAGGTTATGGCCATAGTGGTCTCCATGTCATATAGGACTCTCTATCTTGCAGCTCTCTTCCTTTGCATTGGCAGTCCCCTACACCTAGACTTTTCTCCTTCCCAATCTCTAATTCTTATGCAAGGCTGATTCTGTTTGGGGGCAACTAGTTAGAGAGACAGACCTGGAGATGGGTTCCAATCTGGCCTCGGATACTTCCTAGCTGTGTGACCCTGGCTAAGTCACTTAACCCAATTGCTTAGCTGTTTTCCTGCCTCCACTTTTTACACAGGGCTAGAACTACTCTATAGCCTTCCTAGCCTTTAGCTTTTATAGTTTCCTGTTGTAGAGATCCTCCCATACATTTTAATGTGGAAACTTCTTAATACACCTAAAAGTTCCAACAGCCAAGTGGCATACTAGGAAATGGAACTTGACAGGCTTGGCTCTGTTTCTGTATTTTTAAATTCCTTGATAAATTTAAATGATTACAGGGTACTTCCAGTAATACCCTTATATAAAAAAAAAATACAGCTCTCTGACAGAGGGGAGCTCAATCAAGGTCCCATTGGCAGGAGCGACTCAAAAGCTGCGCACACTATTCAGTGAAAGAGCCTGTGTTTCCTGATTTAGCCTTGAAGACTAGGCCTAATCAGGCAGATCGTGCATGAAGCCCAGAACTCCTCTGAAGATTTCCCTTCCATTGATAGATGCATTCACTACCTTCCCATGGATTTCCACTTGCATACTCCTAGAAGGGAAGGAGAGGGTAGGAGAATGAGTCACAATGGAAACCTCCATGCTATCAAGGGCTGAAAACAAAATCCAGTAAAGGTACAAGCCAGCTACAGGAGCCCATGCTTTTCTACCTGGTATTAAAATCTTGGTATTATAGCCTGCCCCACCCTCAGTTGTCCTAAGTGTTCATCTGATTATGTGCCCAATAAATATTAATGCAAAGAAGGGAATAATCCTTAATCTAAAGAGGTTACAACTACTGGGGGAGATGAGACACACACCCACACACATTTATTTGTGTGTAGACATAGAGATAAGGACACCTAGATGGATAGAGTGGATAGAGCAGGAGTCGGCAACCTTTTTGGCCATGAGAGCCACATTTTTTAAAATGTAATTTCGTGAGAGCCGTACAGTGCTCACAGTGTGCACTCCTGTAACAGCGCCTGAAAAAAAAATTGGCTTTATGGCTCCTGCAGAAAGAGCCATATCTGGCCCTCAAAAGAGCCAGATATGGTTCAAGAGCCATACATTGCTGACCCCTGGGATAGAGTACCATACCTGGAGTAAGGAGGACTCGTCTTGACTTCATAACTAGTCTCAGACATTTACTTACTGGGTGTCCCTGAGCAAGTCACTTTACCTTGTTTGCCTTAGTTTCCTCATCTGAAAAATGAGTTGGAGAAGGAAATGGCAAACCAGTCCAGGATCTTTGCCAAGAAAACCCCAATTGGGGTCATGTGGAGTCAGACACAACTGAACAGCAAAACACAGCATTAACCCAGAAAAACCTAGAACCACCAAAGACAGAGAACCTGTCTTTAATCAACATGAGAGAGACGATGCTCTTATGGCCACCATGCAGTCATGCACAAACACAACACCATGTAGAGCCAAGCTTTGGGAGTCTGGGAACACTGTCTCTGGGAAGATGTACCCCAAATGGGGATTTTCCATCAACCTAAAGAACTTGGGGGTCTTATATACATTGTAAGGAAAGATAACTGATCTGATCAGTTACATGGAGGCTAGGAAGGAGGATTCTAGCTAGGTGCTAGAATACCTGGGAGTAGCCTAGATACAGAGTAAGAAACTTGGAAGACAAAAGACTTGATTATATCTGTTAATCCTATCTAAAGTAATAAAAGAGTGCTTGAGGGTTTATGGTTCAGTCTGGGACAAGGGTCAGCAAAGGGGTTTCTTGAGGATGGGTAGTCAGGGTCAAGGGTCACTTTGGAGTTTCATAAAAACAGGTCGTCAATAGGTATACATAGACACATACACATATAATAGTGGAAAGAGTACTGGATTTAGAATAGAATCTGCATTCAAATTCTGACTCTGCCATTTATTAATCTTGTGACCTTGATTAAGTCATTGAATCCCTTTGATTCTCAGCTTCCTTATCTGAAAGAGGGGTTGGAGTCTATTAATTGAACAGAAATTCATCTTCCTTCCTTCTCCTTATCTCTTTCCCTTCTTCCCTCCCACCCTCTCTCCTTCTTTCCTTCCTTCCTTCTTTCCTTCTTTCCTCCCTTCCTTCCTTCTTTCCCTCCTCTCCCTCCCTTCTTCCCTTCTTCTCTTTCCCTTCTTCCCTCCTACCTGCTCTCCTTTCCTTCCTGCCTGCCTTCCTTCTTTTCTTCTTTCCCTCCTTCTCTCTCTCACTTCCTTCCTTCCTTTCTTCTCTCCTTTCCTCTCTCCCTTCCTTCCTTCCCTCCTTCTTTCCTTCCTTCCTTCCCTCCTTCTCTCCTTCCCTCCCTCCTCCCTTCCTTTCTTTCTTCCTTCCTTCCTTTCTTCCAAATGAGAAGTGAGTCCTCCTCAAGGCAAAGCATCCAGCTTATATCCCCAAAATTCTCAAAGTAAAGCTCTCAGCTTATACCTCCAATTAAGAATGGAATGTGTAAAACCAATCTGTTTTAGTTTCAAGAACTTCTTGATTGTTTTTCTAGAAAATTTAGGAGGTAGATCTGGCGCCTAGGGAGGATGAGAGGCCCCTTATCCATGGGCAATTCAAGAGGCAGGAAAAGCCATATATCACTCAGTTCAGCTGCACCTGCCTCCTTATCTCTTCTTACCCTTGAAAGTTTAGGGTGAAACTCAACCCACCCTCAAGTGATGAGCTCATGTATATTGCTATTTTCTGATTAGGAAAGAAGTCACACCTAGATTTTAAGTCCTGACTTACCCACAAAGGGAAGCTGGACAGAAGAGGGAGGGGGGAATCTCCTGTTAGGAACCTATACAATGTTTGTATTTGCTCCCAGCCATTTCACTTCTGTCTCTCTCTTGGGCGGGTGCCTTTTTTTTTATGCAAAAGAATACATTTCTGTCTCTTTCCAACTCCAGGTTTTTTATTTGAGTGGGTGGAACTGGGTCCCCATTTTTATCCCACACACTTCCTTCCTTTCTAAAAAACCCTATCTTCTGTCTTAGAATCAATACTATGTATTGGTTTCAAGGCAGAAGAGTGGTGAGGGCTGGACAATTGGGGTTAAATGATTTGGACATCGCAACTAGAAAGTGTCCAAGGTCATATCTGAACTCTGTAACTCTTGTCTATAGGTCTGGATCTCAAACCACTGAGCCACCTAGCTGCCTCCTATATTCACTTTTCAAAAGTGACTGACTGAACTAAGAATCTGAGTGTCCGTGTGCATAACTTACACAGCCCCCGTCTGGGAGGAGTTCAGAACTTCTTGAAGACAAATTCTCTGAACATTTCAAAGAAAGAGAAGCCATTTGTTATTGGACCCACTTTGCGAACAGAAAAAGTTGAGATAATTGTTTCAGAATCACTTGGACAGTCAGCGGTTAACAGCCAGAAATGGAATCTAGGTCTTAATCCTTGAGCACTGTATTTTATAAAAATGCAGCATTGGAACTGATGGTTGGATATAGATAGATATGTGATTATGCCCACATACCCATCTGGAGTTTGTCCGTGGCTGATTAGCCATGCCCAAAGCAAGATCTGAACCGTCCCTGAGAAAATTCCTTTTTAAAAAAGAATTAAGGGCTCTGGAGGGGGCCAAAGACTTTTTAAAAAATATTTTATTTTTTCACAAGTATATATGAAAACAATTTTTAATATTTGTTTAAATTTTGGATTTCATTTCTCTCCTTCCTTCTCTCCCCTCGCTCCTCCATCTGAGATGGCAAATAATTTGATATAGATTATACATGTGCAGTCATGTAAAACATTTCTATATAAATTATATTGTGGGAAAAAAGACAAAAAAAAAAGCCTCACTAAAAAAATAAAGTGAAAAATAATACATTTTGATCTGCATTTAAGATTCCATCAGTTCTTTCTTTGGAGGTGAATAACATTTTTTATCTTAAGAGCTTTGAAATTGTCTTAGATTTTTGTGTTGCTGAGAATTTCTAAGTCATCCACATTCACATCATACAATATTCCTGATACTGTGTGCAATATTCCCCTGGTTCTGCTCACTTCACTTTACATCAGTTCATGCAAGTCTTTCCAGGTTTTTCTGAAAGCATCCTACTTGTCATTTCTTATAGCACAATAGTATTTCATTACAATCATATACTGCAACTTGTTTAGCCATTCCCCAACTGATGGACATCCCTTTGGTTTTCAATTCTTTGCCACCACAAAAAGAGCCTCTATAAATATTTTTGCACATGTAGGTCCTTTTCCTTTTTCTTTGATTTTCTTGGAGTACAGGGCTAGTAGAGGTATTACTGAGTCAAAGGATATGCACAGTTTTATAGCCCTTTGGCAGAGATCCAAATAGCTCTCCAGATTGATTAGATCATTGGACCACCAACAATGCACTAGTGTCCCAGTTTTCCCACATCCCCTCCAGCATTTGTCA
>NC_058130.1:205669765-205672083 GCF_016433145.1 Gracilinanus agilis
TGTCTCTGGGTTCGTAGTGTTTGGCATAATGCCTAATGCAAAGTGCTCGCTGATGGCTTCAATGATAATTAAGCTGAGATTAAAAGCATAGAAGAGGTCATGGAGAGAGGGGAAGAGAACACGTATCTGTGTCTTTGAAGAAGGGAAGAGTCTTCAGAGACTTATGCTGAACTAGCACAATATACATCCTTCTCCCTAATATTTTCCTCCAGGTTTTCCCTCTTGAGATACCAGAAGTATGCACGCTTTGCACTTTAAGAGAGAACAATAAAATTAAAAACCTTGTATTCCCTCACTGGGATACAAATCATCTTTTGCACTGGGATGACTAGCAAGGATCATTTTCCCCAAGAACTTCAAAGTACATTTTACTGTCTTTTAAAGAATATTTAATTGTCTTCTTTTTAATTTGGGGGCGGAGGGGGAGATGCTACATTTGTCCCCATAGGGTCATAGATTTAAGGCTGGAAAGGACCTTAGAGGACATCTAATCTGACCCCATTTTACAGAGAAGGAAACTCAATCCAAGAGAGGTTAAATGACTCCCAAGGTCACATATGACTTCTCCTAAGGTTACATAGATAGTAAGTGAAAGAATCTGAATTTGAACCCACATCCTCTGACTCCAAAGGGTGTGCTCTTCCCTTTCCAGTATGTCATTGTTCAATAGTTTTGACTCTTGGTGACCCCATTTGGTGTTTTCTTGGCAGACATACTAGACCGGCTTGCCATTTCCTTCTTCAGCTCATTTTACAGATGAGGAAACTGAGGCAAACAGAGTTAAGTGACTTGCCCAGGGTCACACAGCTGGTGTCAGGCTGGTTTTGAACTTCCTGACTCCAAGCCCAATGATCTTTTTTACCTAGCTGCCTGATTTTCTGGCAGTTCAGTGCCAATGATAGATAGCTAAGAAAACTAGCTCCCCATCTTCATGGTCTACTCTAAAAAAAGAGAATGAGGATGGGGACTTGGGATTTGATCCCCAAGACAATGAAATTTGGAGGTGACTGTTAAACCCTTTGATTCTTTAGCAGGGAGGGAATAACTAAACTGGCCAGAATCGTTAGTTAAGCCAGGAAGCTAACTGTTGGCCACTTCTTCCCCAGCTTAGATGCCCTCAAGGTGAGCTCTCCACATACTCCCATTCCCAGGGGACAATGGCTTTCCCAGCTCTAGCTGGCTAGTGCCCCAATGTCTCTTCCCCTGGGTTACAACCTCCCCACTAGCATCACTCCTTACACTCCCTCCCCTCCAACTGAATTGGTTCTTCTTGGTTCATTTCATGCTGTTTATCCTAGACTGTAAAACCACCCGTTATGGCTCTGGTCCCACCGATGGTCAATTGACTGACTCCTTAGAATGAGGACCTAGAAGGGACCTTGGGGATCATCTAGTCCTACTCCTTGATTTTATGGATGACAAAACCGCAGCCCTAAGCAGGTGACTTTCACAGCTAGCTGGTGGCAGCCTTGCAGTAGAGTCAGGGGAAGACAGAGCTTTTGGGAGGGTTGTTTTGGTTTTCTTCCTTGGGGGGGCAGCAGAAAGCTGCTCTGATATGCCTGCACACACTAAGGGCAAGTCATTTGTTGGTTAGAGATCTAAAAGGAATTCGAATATTTGGTCTCCTTTGCTTGCTAAGTTCATGATCCGAGTTGAATTTTTCTCCTTTGCTGAACTCGTTTTCCTTGTCAAACAACTATTTCCCTCAGTTTTCTCAACTGTAAAATGGGGATAATAACAGCACCTACCTTGAAGGATTGTTGTTTGGATGTGTAAAGTATTTAACCTAGGGCCTGGCACTTATAGCCCCTATGCAAATGCTTATTCTCTTCCCTTCCCCCACCCCTTTTTTTCCTCTTAACCCCTTTTCTTCTGTCTTATACTTGAAACTAAGTCTATTCCAAGGCAGAAGAGTGGTAAGGGCTAGGCAATTGGGGTTGTGACTTGCCCAGGGTCATATAATTAGAAAGTATTCACTTTCCCTCTTAAAATAACTATTTTCTCCAGAGGTATCTCTAGAAAGAAGGTAAAGGACAGCTAGATAGCACAGTGAATAGAGTGCCAGACTGGAATCAAGAGTACCTGGGTTCAGATCTGGCCTCCAGATACTTCCTAGTTGTATGATCCTGGATAAGTCACTTGCCCCAGTTGCCTAACCCTTGTTGATCCTCTGTCTTAGAACTGATACTAAAATAGAAGGTAAGGGTTTAAAAAAAATAGAAAGAGAGAGAGAGAGAGAGAGAGAGAGAGAGAGAGAGAGAGAGAGAGAGAGAGAGAGGAAGGAAGGAAGGAAGGAAGGAAGGAAGGAAGGAAGGAAG
>NC_058130.1:205677058-205690264 GCF_016433145.1 Gracilinanus agilis
AGAGAGAGAGAAAGAGAGAGAGAGAGAGAGAGAGAGAGAGAGAGAGAGAGAGAGAGAGAGAGACAGACACAGAGAAAGAGAGAGACGGAGACAAAGACAGAGAGAGAGCTTACTGTGTGCTAAGTACTACATAAATACAAAAATATTACAGGCTCTGCCCTTTAGGACATTATATACTAATGGTGGGTAGGGAGGTATGATAGCTTAGTAGCTACTAGAAGATCTTGAAGCTCTAATAGGGGAAATCTCCTGAGCCTTCTCCAAAGTTTATAAAGATTTCCATTGGGCTCCCGACTGGCAATGGCATCTGTTTCATGCTTTTCCTTGTCCCAGATACACCCTCCCCAAACCAATGATCTCCAAGCTTTGTGGAAACATTTTTATTTCTCCCCAAAAGGTTGGGGCCTTCTGGTATCACAGCTTATTTTAAAGCAGCTTTGCCCAAACAGCCAAGTCTCAATTTTCTCCACTAGTGGAGGAGGAGCAGAAGCTTAAATAATCCCCCCTCCCCAAAAAAAATACCCCAACCATTTACATTTGGCTCTGTACTGGGTTTCTGCACTTACATCTGAATATAGGTGTGACAGAGGCTCTATGAATTCCTTGAAAACAAGAGAAGGAGGCCTTCTTTTCCAGAGGAGGTGGCTAGCTGCAACCCCTCCCTCTCCTCAGGCCCTCCCTTTATCCCACTCAAATGCTCAGATCCATGATTTGCCTCCTTCCAAATCTCCCTCAGAGCAAGAGAGAAGGATAAGTACTTGGCTTTCAAAAAGGCATCTCTGACTAGGATGTCGAGGTTCCACACAGCTGTCATTAAACAGCCCAGGTCCTTCGAATTGTTAGTTAGGGCTCGCGTGTCCAGGAGGCTTGCCACCTCCTGGCTATGTGACCCTGGACAAGTTTTCTAGCCCCTAAGGCTTAGTGAGAGGCAGGCATCCAATCTTATTGCCTTGTGGTTACCCAACACCTCTTCGGAAGTTCCTTTTGTATTAGAAACTCAAAAAGAAACAGCTTAGAATTTCGCCTTGGCTAAGGGGAGTTAGGGGGAATTGGGGGAGAGGGAAAGAACATGAAATATGTAACTAGGGGAAAATATTCAAAAGAAAAACTTAAAAAAAAAAAAAGAAATGACTTAGGAGCTCAACCTCGGCCTCCAACAGTGCGACGAAGGAGCCAAGTGACCAAGGCAATTCTCTTAGGATTATAAATTATTGGTGAGTCTCCATTCTGGGTGTATACCATAGATCTGGACTGAGTCACTGTCCCAAAGGCAATATGTCCTGAGGGGGGCAAATGGCTGGGCTGGGAGTCCTGAAGACCAGAGTTCAAACCATATCTTGCTAGATGTGACCGTTATCAAGGTCACTTAGCCTCTAGTCTAAACAACTGTCTGGATTCTTGCAAGCCACAGATAGGTGACTTCTTGTGTTAACTCTGACATTTTCCCAGCCTCACTGGATGGTATTTTCTCTCCCACTTGTAGCACTATCCCCAAACCTGGACTTCTCCCTGTACTCACTCAGGACAGTTCCATCTCTGTGCCTTCATTCTGGGTAGGCATGCACTGCTTGCCCATGGAATCCCTCTATTCCTCTAAGATATAGCTCAACCATTACTGTTAAGATCCCTTCCTTCTCGATAGCTGTGTTCCTATTCATGTACAGCCCTTTGGATTGTCAAGATCTGACACTAGGTTCCTTTCTTTTTAAACCCTTCCCTTTTAAAAACCCAGAACTTCCATACTGTGTATTGGTTCCAAGACAGAAGAGCGGTAATTACGGGCTAGGCAGTGTGGGGAAGTGACTTACCTTGGGTCATACAGCTGGGTAGTATCTGAGGCTACATTTGAACCCTGGACCCATCTTGAGGCTTGGTGCTCTATCCACTGAGCCACCTCCCTGACCCCAGACACTAGATTCTTAATTTCCTAAATCCATCCAAATTGGCCAATCTTTGAAATCAAACTTATTTCTTCTTCCTCCTTCTTTCCCCAGGAAACATCAGGAACCAGTTGAGTCTAGCCTAAACTGCTCGGGCTGACCTAGTTCTTTACAGATGTCTCCTAACGCTGGGCAGCCTGGCAGCAACTTACATTAACAACAAGTAACAAATGCCAAAGGATTCGGTGATGTGGAGAACGGAAGATGTTACAGTTTCCATATTATTTACTACTAAAATAAAATGAAATGCAAACCTAGTCCATTGCAATTGCTACATAATTGCTCTATGACAAGGGAGCAGAAAAGACAGTAAGGAGAGGTGGGTTTTTTTCCCCATTCTTTCTCTGTCTCTGTCTTTCTCTGTCTCTCTGTCTATCTGTCTGTCTGTCTATCTGTCTCTCTCCATCTCTGTCTCTTTGTCTCTGTCTCTCTCTTTGTCTCTGTCTGTCTCTCTCACCGTCTCTGTCTCTTTGTCTCTGTCTCTCTTTGTCTCTGTCTCTCTGTCTGTCTCTCTCTGTGTCCCTCTCTTTCTCTATCTTTGACTGTCTGTCTCTTTCTCTGTCTCTCTCTTTTTGTCTCTGTCTCTGACTTTCTCTCTCTGTCTCTATCTCTGCCTCTCTGTCTTTGTCTCTGTCTGTCTGTCTCTATCTCTGTCTCTCCATCTCTGTCTCTCTGTCTCTCTGTCTTTCTCTGTCTCTCTGTCTCTCTCTCCCCCTGCTTCTTTTAAATTTAGAGCAAGAATCTGAGTTTCATTACCTCTAGACCCAAATGTGCTTTTTTGCCAATAGTAAGCAGCACTGTAGCGAGATTGACTAGCTCATTCCTAGGAGGGCCCTTCTAAAGCATGAGCTTAAGTGAATAATAAATTACAAAGAAAAGGGTTTTTATTGATCCTGCCTGTTGCCTTAGAGGAATGGAAATGCTGGACCTAAATAGGGTTTACTGAGCATTGGGAACGCAGGAGCAGACACTGGTCTGAGGCTTAGCGAGAGCCAGGCACCCAATCTTATTGCCATGGGGCTCCCCAGCACCTCCCTGGAAGTCCCTCTTGTATTAGAAGCTCAGAAAGAAGCAGCTTAAGAGCTGAATCCCAGCCTCAAACAGTATGACCAAGGAGTGGATGCTGGGAAAATAATAGCATCTGACAGATGGGCCTGGCTTGCATCACACAAGCTCTACTGGAGGGGGTGGGAGTTGGTAATGCTGGCATGGGGGGGGGGGGGGCTGAGCTGTAGACAGAGTCTGGCTCTGGAAGTGGCTGGCGGAGGTGCAAGTTTCAAAATGAATCTGGGGGGCCTCTCAAGAAAAGGACCAACCGGTGGCTCTACCCCGCAGACATGTAATTGAGAAGATTATTGGATGAAAACGCCGCCCCACCCCTACCTCATGAAAAGAATTGGTATTTACGGAGAGCTTTTAAGAAGCGATTTACATGTCATCCAATTGGATCCTCACGGCAAAATTGATTCTCCATTTTACAGATAATGAAACTGAGATCCAGAGAAATTCAGTGACTAGCCCAGAGCATCCCACAGCTAGAAAGTAGATGAAGCAGGATCTGAATTTATATCCTCCCACCAAAGCAGAACTCTATCACAGCACATCTGCAGGAACACACACAGACACACACGCACACGTGAGCAAATGCAAACCCGCTCCTATGCAAACATGCACTCCAATAAGCACGCGCACATCCAAGCACAGACAACCCCAGGACTTAATTATAGGAGCAGAGAGAGAGAGAGACAGACAGACAGACAGACAGACAGACAGATAGACAGACAGAGACAGAGACAGAGAGACAAAGAAAGACAGACAGACAGACAGAGACAAAGATAGACAGAGACAGAGAGAGACAGATAAAGGCAGAGAGAAACAGAGAGACAGAGATAGACACAAAAAGACAGAGACAAAGAGAGAGACAGACAGACAGAAAGAGATAAAGAGAGACAGAGACAGAGAGAGACAGGCAGACAGACAAAGATAGAGAGACAGAGACAGACACAGAGAGAAAGACAGAAACAGACAGACTGAGAGAGACAAAGAGAGAGATACAGACTTAGATACGGACTTAGACAGCTGGGAAGGGAGGTGAGATGCCCCTGGGACCGGGTGGTGCCGATTCCAATGATGGGGTCCTTGAGGCCGGGTCAGCCCCTTCATTTTGGGGAACCCCTTCGTTCTGCTGATGAGGCAGCTGCTCACTGGGAACACTGAAGAGACTTATCCGGTGGGACATGACTTAGTAAGTGTCCAGGAAGGACAGGAATCCGGTCCTCCTGACCTGAACCCCCTTCAACCTAGTCACAGGCTAACCACACAGGCTCCCCCACACAAAACACACTCAAACGCACTCTCACGCACAAGGAATTGCATTCACAAGCAAATACGCTCCACAAAAACCACTCCAGTCATTTCACAAGGAACATACATTCACACACAAACACACTCAAACATGCTAAAATGCACTCTCATGGGCAAGGAACCACCTTCCAATACAAAATATTCCAACACACCAACCCACGCAAAAACGCACTGTTCCGCACAAGGAAGAGCATTCGTGTGCAAACACACTCCAACCCACAAACATCCCCTTAAACACGCAAGGAGACACAGTCACACACAAACACGCTCCAATATGGAAACAAACCCAAAGCACATTCTCTTGCTCAGGGAATTGGATTCCTGTGCAAACACACAAAAACACACTTAAATGCACTCTCACACACAAGGAAGCGTGCCTTCACATGCAAACATGCTCCGACACACAAAAATATACAAAATACATGCTCACACACGGAAGCATATTCATATGTAAACACTCCAACAGACGCTTAAACACTATCTCACACACGAGGAAGCCCTTTCATGTGCAAGCACATTCCCACACTCGAAAATGCACTCACATGCAACAAAGCACATTCACTCACAGATAACTTCTAATACTCAAACACACCCCAAAACCCACTCCCTAGACAATGAAGCGCATTAATGTATAAACATGCTCCACCATGCAAACATACAATAACACATTCTAACATGCAAAGAAATGCCATCATGAACAAACCAGGTCCAACGTGCAAACACAGGCTTAAATGGACTCTTACATGCAAGGAAGTACATTAATCTGCAAACTTGCTCACACAATACACATTTATTGCACTCTCATGTGCAAGGAGGCATATTCATGTACAAACACACTCAAACACACAAGCACACTCTTAATTGCATTCTCACACTCAAGGAAGCACATTCACACACAGCTTCCAGCATGCTCCAACACACAAACACACATAAAACACCCTCTCATGCACCAGAAGATTTACTAGCTGTGTGACTTGGGACAAGTCACTTAGGTGTAGTTTGCCTCAGTTTATTCATCTGTCAAAAGATCTAGACTCAAACAGGGTCACAAAGAGGTGGACACAGCTGAAAATAACCAAATAACAAAATAGCATTTAGTATAGTAGTTTGCACATTGTAAATTCTTATTGAGTGCTCTGTCTCTCAGTCAACCCATCCATCCATCTGTCCATCTATCAAGCTTTCTGTCTCAGTCTGTTATCTGTCTATCCATCTATTATCTGTCTGTCTCTCTACCTGTTTATCTTCCCATCTATCTAATGTGTCTGCATGTCTGTCTGTCTATCCATCCATCTATCTATCTGCCTATCTATGTCTGTCCATCCTTCTGTCTGTCTATCCATCTATCCATCTGTCTTGGTCTTATCTATCCTTGACTTGGGAACCTCTTCTGCCAGCACGAGTGACAACCCATAGAAGGCGTTTTATTCTGGCTTTTGACCTCCTGTAAAGCCACTGGAGTAGATTTATCCAGCAGAGAGGTGCCCTTCCTCTAGGTCAGTGATGGTGAACCATTTAGAGACTGAGTGCCCGAACCGCAACCTTCATGCTGCATGTGAGCCCCACACCTTACCCCACACAGGGAGGGAAGAAGTGCTCCCATTGGACTGCTGGGCAGAGAAGTGGTCCTGTGAGAAATGTCCTCAGGCACATTGAGAGGGGGAGGGAGCAGCCCCTTCACACAGCCCAAAGGCTTTGGATATGCTGTGGATAGCAAGGCAGCCCTCTAGCTATTTATGTTATTCAGTCTCACCTCCTTTTCTGGTCCTAATCTCCCCAGTGATGCATTTAATGCCACTTCTTGCCCACACAAGTCACCATTGGAAATGGGCTGGAGCCTCCTGATAGCTACCATGCCTGTATCCATTACCCTCTGGGTCACCCACAATTTTGAATCTTCAGAGATTGTAGTATTCTATGATTCAAAGTTACATAGCGCTGTTGAGAGATTACTAGTGTTGGAGAGATGGGCTTTCGTGTCAAGGTATATTTTGGGAACACTGAAAGTATTCTGCAGTCTTTCACCTGCAATTCAGCCTGCTCTTCTATTCAACTCTGAGCACAGTTCATCATTCATTCATCTGCAGTGCCTCTCCCCATTGCCAGGTTTGGAGAATTGAATGGACTTGGAATCAGGAAGACTTGAGTTTGAAGTTATTAGTTACATGACTCTGGGCAAATCAATTAATCTCAGATGCTTACTGGCTAAGGAGCCCTGGAGAAATCATTTAATTTTTGTTAGCTTCAGTTTCTCATCTACAAAATGGGAAACTGAGGCAGGGGTACTCATAAGCCTTGTTTGCCTCCAATAATAACAGAATTATAAGAATCAAATAAGAAAACAAATCTAAAGTACTATGCAAAACTTTTGTTGTTGTTTTCTAGTTGATTTTAGTCATATCTGACTCTTTGTGACCCCATTTGGGGTTTTCTTGGCAGAGATACTAGACTGGTTTGCCATTTCCTTCTCCAGCTCATTTTGTAGATGAGGAAAGAGAGGCAAACAGGATTAAGGAATCATCCAGCTATAGTCCAAGGCTGGATTTGAGCTCAGGAAGATGAGTCTTCCTGACTCCAGTCCCAGTATTCTATCTTCTGCGCAACCTAAATGCCCAGACACAAAACTTAAAGCACTATATAAATGTTAACTATTGGTGGAGTTGTGAATTGATCCAGCCACTCTGGATGGCAATTTGGAACAATGCCCAAAGGGCACTAAAAGACTGCCTGCCCTTTGATCCAGTCATACCATTGCTGGGTTTATATCCCCAAAGAGATAATAAGGAAAAAGACTTGTACAAAAATATTTATAGCCACACTCTTTGTGGTGGCAAAAAATTGGAAAATGAGAGAATGTCTTTCGATTGGGGAATGGCTGAACAAATTGTGGTATATGCTGGTGATGGAATACTATTGTGCTGATAGGAATAATGAACTGGAGGAATTCCATGTAAACTGGAAAGACCTCCAGGAATTGATGCAGAGTGAAAGGAACTGAACCAGGAGAACATTGTACACAGAGACTGATACACTGTGGCACAATTGTACTAACAGCAATGCAATGACCCAGGATGGTTCTGAGGGACTAATGAGAAAGAACACTATCAAAGTCCAGAGAAAGAACTGTGGGGGTAGAAAGACAGAAGAAAAACAACTGCTTGATCACATGGGTTGATGGGGATATGATTGGGGATGTAGACTCTGAGCGATCACCCTAATGCAACTATAAATAATATGGAAATAGATCTTGATCTTTGACACATGTAAAACCCAGTGGAAATGCACATCGGCTATGGGGTGGGGGGGGGAGGTTTAGGGGAGAGAGAAAGAACATTTTTCATGTAACCATGAAAAATTTTTCTAAAAAATTAAAAAAAATAAATGTTAGCTATTATTATTACTATTGCTAATCAACTAATTCAGTGTCCATCCAACTGAACGTCAATTGGGACAATATGCATTCACCTTTTTATATTTTATATGACTTCCTTTCTCTTCCCATTAGCCCATCGTACAGTGCCACTGAAATACAGAGCATATTGGCCAGCTTTTCTCTGATTGAGAAGTAGTCCTAGTTGGGGGCATTAACTGGGAAAAGTGTATTTTGGTTTAGTTATTCATCTCTGTCCACACACAACCTGGCCTACTTATTACAAATGGACCAAAATACCTGGCCAGAAAAATGGGAGAAAGATCTAAATTCCTGACTTGGGCAGGTCAGACCTGCAGTGGCCCAGAGTCCTCAGGCCTGACTCTCAAACCAGCTGTGAAATCCCTTCAAGAATTTTAACCACTTGGATGTTTTATTGCCAGGAATTGTGGCTCTTGATAAATATTTCTAATGACCTGTCCCATTTTTATACACTTTCTCTGTCATCTTTGGAGACTCAAGTCGAACACAGAAGCAAACCCTTTTCATCCTAATTCTACAGTCAGCAGTTGGTGCCTTTAAGGCAGTCGGAAGGGAGAAGACATAACCAAAGAATGATGAAAATGCCAATTTGAAGCTGTTCCTCAGGATTTAGCTAAATGGAACAAATCTAAAAGAAAACTAAAATCAAAACCCTAAATCCAATTTCTATAAGTAAGGAAGGAGGACAATACTAGGGCAAAAAGCAGAAAGCATGCAGAAGTTTGGGGTGGGGATGATGCATTAAAAATGTAAACCCTAGGGACAACTAGGTAGCTCAGTGGAAGTCAGGAAGACCTGAGTTCAAATCTGCCCATGGATATTTCCTAGCTGTATGACTCTGGTCAAGTCACTTAATCCCAATGCCTATCCCTTAAAACTTGTTTGCCTTAGAACCAATGCTTAGTATCTATTCTAAGATAGAATTAAGGGATTTTGTTTTTTTTTAACCCTTACCTTCCATCTTAGAATCAATACTGTGTATTATTAGTTCCAGGGCAGAAGAATGGTTAAGGTTGGGCAATGGGGGTTAAGTGACTTGCCCAGGGTCACACAGCTAGGAAGAGTCTGAGTCCAGATTTGAACCTAGGACCTCCCATCTCCAGACCTGGCTCTCAATCCTCTGAGCCACCCAGCTGTCTCAGAAAGTAAGGTTTTTTTGTTTGTTTGTTTGTTTTTTAAAGAAAGAAAGAAAATATAAGCCCTCTTCAGAAAACAAAATTTTTAATTCTTGAGAATTGGTGCGGGGGCGGGGTGGTGGGGTTGGGGGTGGAAATAAGTGTGGGTCTTGGATCCAGAAAACTTTCAATCAAGTCTACTTTCTGAAATTTGTTAGCTGTGTGCCTCTGGGCAAGTCATTTTTCCTTTCTGAATCTCTTTAGATTTATCTCCATCTATCCACCCCCATTTGTTCTCTATATATCCCTCCTTAAGAATAGGGATTGTTCCATTGACTGCATCTATCTCTCAGGCATCCAGCATGATTCCTGGTATGCAGGAGGCAGTTAATAAATGCTCTTCCTTATCTATAAAATGAAAGGGTTGGACTTTCTAGCCTCTAAGGCCCTTTTCAATTCTAAATCCCATTATTCTATAATTATTTCAGGCTACTGCCTTTTAAAGACAGTGATAAAAATGCAAATTTTTTTCTGCCTGAGTGAATTGGGTTTAGAAGGTTACAGGGGATTTTTAGAGTTTGGGGGTTGTGGCTTTCTCCCCATCCTTTGGCATTTGGTGCCCTACTTTATAAGAAAGGCTCTCTGATACCAATCAACCATTTGGGTTGGGTTGGGTTTTTAGCTGTTTCACCTAAATTGACAAACAACAGTAGGTACCGAATTCTGAGGCAGCATGGGACCAACAAGTAACTACCTGAATTTTCTTTCTTTCTTCCTTTTTTTTACTCACACCCTTACCTTCTGGCTAAGAATATACTAAGTGTTAGTTTCTAGACGGAAGAGTAGTAAGGGCAAGGTGATGGAGGTGAGGTGACTTGCCCAGGGTCACACAACTAGGATGTGTCTGCTCAAATTTGAATCCAGGACCTCCTATCTCCAGACCTGGCTCTCAATCCACTGAGCTACCCAGGTGCCCCTTACCTGAATTTTCAAAGGAAAGAACTATAGGATTTTTTTTTCAATGAACACAAACACTTGTTTCATTTATATGACTCCCACATCAGTAACCAACTCTTTACTTTTACTTAAATATAGTATAAAAATAATAATGATAATAAAAATAATAACCATTATTATTCATTAGTGTGGGAGGGTGATGTTTAGAACTTATTGCATCCAGAGCCTTCTGTCCTTCTTATGAAAGAAAACAGTCATGAAGTATAGGTGACCGGCATCTGAATAGTTTCTAAGCTTTTTGGTCTTTTTTGCCTTCTCAAAACTGAGCCATATTTTTAAGAGTTCATTTTACTCTTCTCCACCCCACCCCCTTTTTAAAAAAAACCTTTCCAATTGTGTGTTGGCTAAGGGGGACTAGGGGGGGTTTGGGGGAGAGGGAAAGAACATGAAATATGTAATTAGGAGAAAATATTAAAAATAAAAATTTTTTAAAAAATAAAAATAAATTTAAAAACCCTTCCCTTCTATCTTAGAATCAAGTACTGATTCCAAGACAGAAGAGTGGTAAGGGCTAGACAATGGGGGTAAAGTGACTTGCCCAGGGTCACACAGCTAGGAAATGTCTGAGCTCATATTTGAACCGAGGTCCTCCCGTCTCAAGGTCTGACTCTTAATCCACTGAGTCACCTCTCTGCCCTCCTATAAATAACTATTGTTGTTGTTCATCCTTCATTTCTGAAGAGGACCAATGACAAAGTCATCAGCTTCACTCTCTCTTCCAGAGTCATCCAAGCCCAGTAGTGAGACAAAAGTCAAGACAACTGGCGATGGCCCAGGGATGCAGTGGTTGGCCTTGGTGTCTTGGATTCTGGCCAAGCCCTAAGCCGGAGATGGCAAACCTATGACAGGTGTAGCCATTTTCGATGACACGCGGCCACATACAGAGAAGTCTGGGGGGGGGGGGGCATGCCGAGGATGAAACATTTGCAGTAGTGTAGTATAGACACTCTGTGCACTATAGATGACAATTCTACCCATATTAATTTACCTATTTTGGTTTATTAAATAGTTATATAATTATACATTTTTGTTATTTAAACTATAAATATAGAGAAATTATGTTTTTTTCCCTTGAAGTGACATATCACCCGAGTTATGCGCGGTTTTTTGACGAATTTTGATACACCAAGCCCAAAAGGTTGTCCATCACTGCCCTAAGCGCTTCATAGAGCTTTTTTTAGCCACTTTCATGGCCATTGGAACAAGTTGTTCTCATCCATCCATTCTGCAGGAGCACATCTTCACCTGCCTGGCATAGACGTTGCTCTACCTCAACAATGAGGCTTATTGGTTACTCTCAAGCTGGTTTAGCTCTTCTGCCAAAAGGCAATGAACCACTGTATATGCTAGAGCTTCCCCAGGGGAGAGTTGGCTGAAGGATG
This sequence comes from Gracilinanus agilis, assembly GCF_016433145.1. Classification (NCBI taxonomy): domain Eukaryota; kingdom Metazoa; phylum Chordata; class Mammalia; order Didelphimorphia; family Didelphidae; genus Gracilinanus; species Gracilinanus agilis. The sequence goes on from NC_058130.1 coordinate 205,688,289, forward strand.
GACATCAAAAGTGGATGAACAGCTCTGAGATGGATTCAGCGAGTCCTCACACCAGAGGTCCTCATCTTCCCTGAACACCCCTTTCGCCCCTGTGGAATGTAGCTAGAACATATGTGCTTGGGGGTCGGGCAGTCCGTTTTTTTCTCTTTCCCATTTAGGAGGTCCTTCGTTCTAGGCTCACATCTGCAGAGCTAGATTTAGTCCTGGAGCCTGGGGGTGGATGGGGTAGTGGGAGGCTGACCTCTCATCGTAAGAGGGCAGGGCCTTTTCTTGATGTCTCTGGTGCTTTAGTTTTCTACCCCAGAGCCCTGAGGGAAATGATTTAAAACTTATTTGGGGCTTATTTCTAGGATTTTTTCCAAAAGGAGTAGAAAGGTACCAAATGTACAATGTAAATTAGGACTGCTATTAATTTTTTCTCTCACACACACACACACAATGCTTAAGACACAAAAGGGAAAGTGAAGGAAATAAGTGATTATATAGTGACTACTATGTGCTACATACTGTGTACTAAGCACTTTTTACAGAGTTATCTCATTCGATCCTCACAGAGAATTATTGAGTGTATTCTCTGTAAGGCATTAGAGAATCCTGGGCACTGAGAAGGATAGAATCTAGTGATTGCCAGTGATTAAATACAATCCACGGGGCTTGTGGGAAGGCAAAAGAAGAGTGTGGCTCAAGCCTCATCTCAGACAGGCAGAGTAGCCCAGTAGAAAGCAGCCGGGCTAACAAATCGCCTTCCAGAACTAGGGGGGGGAAGAAAAGGGAGGGAGATAAGTTCAATCACCTAACTTAGGAAAACTTGTGTGGAAATTTATTACACGTAATTGGCAATAAATAAATAAAAATATAAAGTTCTAAAAAAAAAGAAAAGAAAATGTCTGGGGATCAGCCTACATTAAAACCAGACACACTCATCACTAGGTTGACTGCAGGGTGGTGAATTTTACGGGGCTACAGTAACTAGGAAAGACTAACTGTCGAAGGGAGGTGATCTGCCCATAATAGAAAAAGTACCAATACCAGTGGGGTTAGAGATCCCTGAAGGTGTGCCTTTGACACTTGCTGTGGCCAAAATATCAATCACTCTGTTCCAAATTTGGTGGTAAGCTTCGGAACTTGGGCTGGTCCTGAGGAAATAATAATACTAATAATAGCATTTACACAGTGCTTTAAAGTTTGCAAAGCTAGAGAAGTTTTAAGCTTTAATAGTTAAATCTTGTATTATCTCATTTGATCCTTACCAGCCAGTGAGGTCGGTGCCATTATTATTCTCACTTTACAGAAAAGGAAATTGAAGCTGAGAGAGGTTAAGTGACTTGTGTTTACAGGTTGGACAATAACTCCGGCTTCCCTCAATCTATCCACTCCGCTTTCTAGCTGACAACAGGCACATATTCATGATGGAAGGGTAGCCCTTATGAATAAGAGTTTTTACCTCTTCAAGGATCTATAATTGCATTAGAAAGTGGGCTGAGGATAGTGGAAAGAGCATCAGACCCTACCAAGTCTTGGGGCATTGGGCTTTGATATATATTTATCCTTCAAACATTTATTGAATATTTGATTTGTATAATTCACTGTACTAAGGGAAATACAGAGCTGTGGTTCCTGCTCTCAAAGGGCTTATAATCAGGTGAAGGAGGATATAGATGCATGGATGGATAGATGGATAGGTAGATAGGTAGGTAGGTAGGTAGGTAGGTAAGTAGGTAGGTAGATAGATCAACAGATAGATCTCTATCTAACTGGACTTATTCCCTGGAAGCGATGCAGTCAAGTTAGTCTCATTCAATGTCTAGGGACACTTTTCTTTCTTTTTTAAACCAAAAAACATAGATTTTTTTTTGTTGTTAATTTATTCCAGCCAAGTGACATCTGAGTAAAATTTACTTGGAGATATATATATATATATATATATATATATATATATATATATATATATATATATATATATATATATATATATA
>NC_058130.1:205690613-205753349 GCF_016433145.1 Gracilinanus agilis
ATAAAAATGCCTTTTTAGGGGCAGCTAAGTGACTTAGTGGATTGAGAGCCAGGCTTAGAGATAGGAGGTCCTAGGTTCAAATCTGACCTCAGACACTTCCTAGCTGGGTGACCCTGGGCAAGTCACTTAACCCCCATTGCCCTTGCTCTTCTGCCTTAGAATCGATAGACACTATTGATTCTAATATGGAAGGTAAAGGTTTTTTAAAAATTCCCCTTTAATTGGAAATTGAGGGAATGTCCATCAATTGGGGAATGGCTGAACAAATTGTGGGACATGTTGGTGATGGAATACTGTTGTACCATAAGAAATGACAAGCAGGATGATTTCAGAAAAAGCTGGAAAGATCTACATGAACTGATGCCGAGTGAAATAAGCAGAACTGAGAAAACATACATGATAACAGCAATATTGTATGATGATTATCTGTGAAAACTTGGCTGCTCTCAGCAATGTAATGCTCTGGGATAATCCTGAAATACTTGTGGTGGGGAATGCCCTCCATTTCCAGAGAAAAGAACTATTGGAGTTGTCTTTCACATCAGTGTATTTAGGGTTTTATTTTGGGGTTTTGATTATGTATGAGTGTGCTCTTACAACAATGACCAAGCGGGTTTTGAATGACAATAAAAATAAAAATTTTTAAATGCTTTTTTGAGTAAAAGAGAAAAACAAGTCCTCGGGCACTGTCAACCGACCTGAAATTAGAAACCAATAGGATTTTATTCATGGAAATTATATTAAAGACACATTACTATCTGCTTTGCCACTGTCTCCCAAGGCCTTTACATCTGATATGCAGCTGAAAACTCTCCTATGTGCTGTTTTCTCTTTAGTCTGAGATCCTAGGAGATAACAAATATCTCACTTTTCTATTTCTGTCCCCGGTGCAAAACACAATATTGTGCAAAGAGTAAACACTTAATAAATGCTTTTTTCAATTATCCATTCAGGAATAAAATAGAACAGCCAAGGAAGGTTTCTTGGAAGGAGTGGCATAAGCTAAGCCTCTGCTGGAAGAATGAGTTAGGCTTCACCAACAGAAGTGGGCACAAAAGCTCACCAGGTAAGAGTACCAAAGACAGAAAAAGAAAAGATGGGTTTGGGGACCACTGAGTTATTTCTTTTGGGGTGTAAGCTACCTGAAACTTGAGATAAGCTCTGAATGTGAGGCTGAGCTGGACTTGTGTGGTCAATGCATACTACGAGCACACAAAGCCTTTGGGCAGGAGTGATTGGTACATGAGGAAGATTATCTGGGGGTGGCAGATGGGAGGGGGGTACATCCCAAAAGTGGGAGTTGGTGGGGATGGTTATCTGCTTTTGTCTATCAATTCCCTGGGTTGTTCACAATCTTTTTCCTTCCCAATCTGACCTCCATTAATAAACTCAATGCTCAGGTGCCTGATGATAAGCCGAGAAGGAAGGGAACTGACAGCTTTGACTATCTCCATATGCAAAAGAAACACAGACCACTAAAAATAGAGACTTGTTCCCTCAATCCCCTAAAACAAGCCGTTTGTTTCAATAGATTGCTTTTTCTGTTTTTTCTTTCAAAGGCACAACATACAAAGATGATTATCTGCCCATCACAGCCCTGGCATACATAGTGTGAGTGTGCTTTAAGCAAACAAAACAGCTTCATTACTATAGAAGTATTTTGCATTTCTATGGTTCTTCATATGGAACTGAACATTCCAGAGTGCATCTGCTAATGTAAACTCAGATATAAATAACGACAGGGACTGGGGGAGAAAAGGAGAGAGCGGGGCACAGAAACTCAGAGAGAAAGCTTCAGTCTCTGGCTTCATCACCTAACTCTCCTTCGGGGAGCTCAGTGTTAAGAGCCCAGAAAACAAACACCGATTGGATCAAAATGAAGCAAAGGCAGGTAGCGATACACTTAACAACCTCTTGTGCCATAGGGCCTTAATACTGAGGATGTTATAGCAGGCTGCCCAAGGCCCTTTAGTCTGAACCTAATTAGATCATTAGGGATTGGGACAGGAACCTTCCTAGCACTGGAGGCTGCCAGGTACAGATCAAAATAATAAACCATCCAAGAAGATGGTGTGTTAATATGCCATCGAAACACTGTCCTCATCCATCGCACTCTGAATCTTATAAAGTGTCTTAGCTAGCTTAGGGAAGGAGAGAAGGCAAATGATATGAGTAGGAGGGTTTTCTCTCACAAAAAGATTTGAGCAGGGAGTTCCATTACAAGGATTTTTTTTTTTAATGAACTTCCCAAGTAACCAAAACCTTGTTTCATTTCCTCCACGGCTCTATTTCTCCAAGCAAGTCCCCCAGTCTCCATTCTTGCATCTCTCTCCTCCACAATTGGCAGCAAGGAACTTCTTCAATGGCAGCTGATGTGTGATGGTAGGAAAGTGTCCAGAAATGGCTCCTCTGTATCATGAAACAAAAAAAGAAAATATTCCCCTGACCAAAATCTAGGAGTGAAACAGGGCAGTCCTTACGGGCAGCATGAAATACTGCCACCTTTTATTTACATTTTGCTTTCTCCTTTGCTTCCTACTCCCACATCCTGTTTTTCCCCCTGGTCTGTGAATTCAGTCTATTTATACCTCCATTTCACAGGTACAATAGACCTTGTGATACATTTTGTGCACATTAGAGCTGCTCTCCAACCCATTTCTGATGCCTGAGTTAGGAAATACATTTAGGGGAGAGATTTCCCAAAGAGAGAGTCTTCTGCTAGTGGAGAGTCATCTTCTCTTGACCACTTTTAGCTCTGACTTGGTTGTCCTGGGGTTTGTTTTAGGAAAGATGATGGCCCTGCAAAACAAGAATTAGCCAAAGGGGGCAAGATGAGCACTTCCTCCTAAGCATTATTCAAAGAGAAGACTAAATAAAATGGGCAGGAGAATCCCACTAGCCAGATGGGATACATGTTTAGCAGATCAAGTCAGACCTTACCCCGTATAAAGGTTGTCTGTCCACTCTTCTTTGCTTTCTCCTCCCATCTTAATTAGCCACAGAAAGTCATCCTTCCTTTACTTCTATCAAACACTTCCTCCTCACTTCCACCTCTAAGGACCCCTGTTTGAAGGGTTTCCTTCAAGGATCAAATACCATCTTGTACACAAAGCCTTTCCTAATCTAACTAGGAATTTTTCCTAATTTCCCCAAATCATTATGTATTTATTATATATATATGTATACATACAAATTTGTGTATAATTTATATGATATATGATATATATATCTTTCATATATATTTTATATGTAACATACACGGTTAGGGTGTAAACTCTGCAAGGTAAATGATGCTTCCTGTGTCTTTGAATTACTAGAGTATATAGAGAAGAACCCTGCCTTGCATATAGGTGCTAAACAAGATCAATATGGTACAGCTATTTCCCCAATTTGAGGGGCCAGGAAGAGAGGCAGAAACTTTGAATAACATTCTAGCATTGGAAGGGCCCTAGCCTACCTAAGTCGATTGTCTGACTTTAGGACTAGATGAGGAAACAGAGGACCAGATGGAGAAGTGGCTTGCCCAAGGTCACAGAGGTAGGAAGAGGCACAATTGGGAATGGAATTCATCTCTTCTGACTGACTGTAGCTCCTTCTTCAACTATTAACTAGACTATCTTCTTTATCAGATGCTCCCTATCTTATCATGAACCATGAAAATCGAGAAGGGCATATTTCTAAGCTGCCATTTTTTGAGAAAGATGAAGGCTGCGGCTTTGTAAAGCCTTACAATCCAAGGGCAGAGTCTCTAGGCCAGTCACGTTTTTCACCCCCTCAATATGTAAAGACTCCAACCAAGTTCATCCCCAAAGAGGTTTTGAGGTCTCCATGGCCACAATGGTCCTTGGAAATGATGAAAAGGTAGGCCTACCTACTTCAGAGCCATTTGTGAGACTTTTAAAAAACACATTAAAATGAAAAGAAAGTTACACCATTGAAATGCAAATAGATTTTTACCCAGGGGAATACATGAAAGGCCATTTAAATAATATTTCTTAGAAGGGGCTCTTCTACCTCTCTTACCTTAGCTCTTCCCCCAGAATTTAAATTTGTTGAAAAGGATGAAATGCTGTAAGCAATTTGGGTAGAGATCAAGTGGGTTATTTCCTTCCTTCTACACTACATGTTTTTCCAAAGCATATTTCAGATTGATGAGGTTTCTTGAAACCCATGAACATCACATAAATACTGGTGCATGCGTTTGGGAATAAGATTTTTTTTATTTCAGGCACAGGATCATAGCTCTTATGGCTGGAAGGGACTTTAGATGTCATCTGGTTTAGCACTCTTGTTTTACAGATGAGAAAATTCAAAGCCCAGGGATTTGGCCAAAGTTACAGAGGTGGTGTCAGAAGCAAGATTTGAACCCAATGCCTATGACTTCAAGGCCAGGGTATCTCCACAGTATCATGGCACTCAGGAAAGAAAGGAGGGATTTAAATAGAAAAGACAATACAAAAGATGCATCAAGATAAGAAAGATTCGATTTCCTTGGACCTGCAAGGAAGCAAGTAAAAGTCTCTATACTTTTTGAGAAATTTAAGAGTTAATAGCAATTCTGAGAAACAGAAGGTGGGTCTATGTGGGATGGACTTGAGAGACCAATAATATCAGAACCAACGTTTAACATGCATAGGAGCCGGGTTTATTACCCAGGGACCTTGTTTCCCTTTAGCTCTGCTCCTGTATCTTCCAGGTAGCCCAGCTAATTCACATTTCAGCTATGCTTAGAAATCAATCACTCAGAGGGTCTTAAACATGGAAACATGTCCTATTTGAATAGAGATCTTGCCTCCTCCATTTCTCAAGAGTGAAGCTTAACAGATTCTGAAGTCAAGTTTTCAGGAAATGGAATGATTACATCCTCCCGAGATTGTACTTATCTAAATGACACCGTCTCAAATCCTGAAGAGATTCCCTGCCTTAGGAACACAAGATAGTTGTCCTTTTCCCACATCCCGGCCGTGGGATATAAAAACTTTCCTCTTGTGGAGTGCTTCCAACAAAGGCATAATGGCCCCTTTCTCCTCTCATCCACAATGATGCTTAAAATGGTGGAGTGCTATACAAAGAAAGAAGTATTTGTATTTTTCCCTTTTGTGAGATTGGGGTACCAGCTGCTCAAATCTGAGATCAAGTGCTGTCTGTCACGAGAGACAGTCAGCGAATGGAACTCAAAAAATCGGAGCCATCATCCCAACCCTGTTCCCAATTTACTGTCAAATGTATAACCACTGTTGCTGAGTTTGTAAAATGTGGGCAATATAGTCCTACGTTTTAGGGGACGTTTTCATCAGAAAACACGCTACTAAAACGGGCTGGACGATAACAAACCACATTTGAAGTTCAAAAGACACTTTTCTCCTAACAGTCCTGTAAAATAGACAGTGCAAGTATTATCCCAGCTGTACAGATGAGGAAATGGAGGGCTCAGAAAGTTTAAGTGATTTGCTGACAGCCACACAGCTGATAATAAGTATGGGAGCCGGGAAGCCAGAACTCATAGTTCTAAGACCTCTGTTTTTGCCAGGATGCTAGGGTAAGCACTCCCTACCACAGCTACCAGATCATGGAAACAAAAGGAACTATTTAATTAACACGAGCTCCTCTCTCACACGCCCTGCAAATGGACACGCAAATACACACACATATACCCATTTGGTGATATGGGCACAGCTTATGTATTTTATGGCTATGCCTCAAAGTACATGACTGGATAGGAACTATCTAAAAACCTACATAAGGAGCTGAATTCCATATTGCAATGCATAGAAGACATATTCTCACGACATGAAAAAATACATTCTTTTTCTGTATGGCATGTTTTCCAAAATGGTCTTCATTTGGTAGTTCAAAATGTTATTTTTTTTTGTTGAGATTTCTCTTTACACACATTCTTGCCAACAAAGCTGCCCTTTGGTTACCTAGGTTTAAAAGCCTTAATTCTATCTAGAACATTCCTGTCTTGTGTCTTGCTTCTTGTAGGTGGTTTTTGCTATGTCAGCTAAAGTACAAATGGTGTTTGAAAAAAGGAAGTTTTCTACCACCTAGTGGTGGAGAGAGAGCGACTACCAGTCTAAGGATTTCCAAATTCCTTTTCAACAACCGTTCTTAAGACCTGTGGACATCTCTGGCATTTATAATGTAGAAACAACTGCAACAGGAGATGAATAATTTCCTTTTTTTTTTTTTAAAAAACCCATACCTTCTGTTTTAGAATTGATACTAAGTATTGGTTATAAGGCAGAAGAGTAGTAAGGGATAAGCAATTAGGGTTAAGTGACTTACACAGTCACCTAGCTAGGAAGTGAGGTCACATTTGAACCTAGGACCCCCATACTCCAGGCCTGGCTATCTATCCACTGAGCCACTTAGCTGCCAATAATTTACTTTTTTTTTTTTTTAAAGCCCTTACCTTCCATCTTGAAGTCAATACTGTGTATTGGCTCCAAGGCAGAAGAGTGGTAAGGGCTAGGCAATGGAGATAAAGTGACTTGCCCAGGGTCACACGGCTGGAAAGTATCTGAGGATAGATTTGAACCTGGGACCTCCCATCTTTAGGCCTAGCTCTCAATCCACTGAGCAACCCAGTGGCACCCTCCCCCCCAAATAATTTACTTTTAATAATGAATGAAGATCAGATACATCTCCATTTGTAACTCATTGGAAACTTTGTTAGTTGTTCCACATTAATTCTCCTGTTTGTGTTACTGTCTTTTAAAGAGTAAGTGACCATCTGAACTAGTCTGTTATCAAGTGAATCAAGGTCTATCCGTAGTCTGGAAGAATACAGAGGTAAATAAGTACACAGTAAGATTTATTTATAGTCTATGTTTATATTTCTATGATTTCTATTTTAGGGATGATGCAGTCTTCTGAAATAAAACATTTTTTCCAAAATTACAGAACTACAGTGATCTAAAACAAACAAACAAAAAAAGAATTATAAGAGAATGGAATGGGAAAGTAACCCAGTGGGATGTTATTATAGGACAAATAAAAGATAAAAAATTCACCTATTTTCCCCTATTTCCCCTAGGCCAAAGGAAAATTAAATGAATGGGATATTTTCAACACTCAAGATACTCAGCAAAAGACAAGCAACATTAAATAGTTTTGCCATCTAAGAGGAAGCAGCCTGTGAGATTCCATGAGATTAGACAAATATTCTCCTAAACCTATCTCACTACCCCACAAAAGGAAGACAGTATTCAAAGTCATTTAGCCTCCAATTTTCCTACATAATGTTCTATCATATCACCTGTTTACATGCCTTCAAGTATCAACCAATATCCATAACAAACTAAATAAAGGTCTAAAACACAACCTACTACTCTATTGTCCCATTAATAATCAATGAAAAGGGACAATCTTGGGGTATGTACAGAAGATGTAACTTGGAATACCCATTAATTTTCATCTGTATAAAGCCATGCAAATTAGCAAGGACATAGGATCCTCCCTTCCCACCCACCACCAAGAAACAGCAGATAAACTTTACAAAGACATTAAAGGATAAGCAACTTGGAACTTTAATAAAAAAAGAAAAAATATGACCCACTGATATCATGCTTATTTCAGGCCACTGATGTTTTGCCCACTAACATCATTATTCAAAATTGCTACAAGTATAATACTAATATGGACACAGGCAAATTTTTTAAAATTCTCTTTTAAGGCTTTAGGCTTTACTTTCAGGACTTCCCAAGGACGTCCTTTAAAAGGGTGGGTACTGTAGAGTTCAAAAAAGTCTGTTTAACATGCACATCACCCCGTTGCACCAGTTCCCTTAATCCTCTGCAAGAAGGGCTCAGTTACAGATGTATCGCAGTATGTGCAATTGGACTTAATTTCCATCCTCAGCAGTTGTACTGCCCTTAATGGATTTCAGTTTGAACTCTCTTCGAGGCGCGGGGCTCAGAAAACACAAGAACTAAAGATATTACAAAAGGCCACTAGTACAGGTATTGGAGGAAGCCAGAATGACCTTCTAGATAAGAAATACAGCTTTTTTAAGTTTCTCTCCTCCTAAGTTACTTGGTCTCTAAAATTTCCCTTTAAAATAACAGCTTAGAGGGCAATTTTTAGAAAGTACAAAGTAACATTAAACCTTTGTGGTTTACAAAAATATGACACAAAAAAGGGAAATGATTTTGTTTTTAAAAACAAGACTGAATGTGGGTATGCTCTTTAACTTGCAAGTTAAATATGTCTAATGCATATAAGTATTTGTACCTTAAAAGAACCCAAGTTATAGAACTGTTTTAATTATTTTCTTCAATGAAACTTTAGGTGATGTGTAGAGATGGCAACATGAGGTGATGTTTGAAAAAACTTCATCCCATGGAGAGGCCACTAAAAATGTAGGCAATTCTAATCAACCAAGATTGTAACCACTTTTTCAGATGCTCACCTTCTTATGAAATCCATTGCACACTTCATTTGTCAGGGTGAAACTGGAAATTATAAATGCCTCTTAATGAAGTTCTTCCTTGACAAAAAGGTAATTTTAAAATAGAGAAACCTCTTAACAAGGAAGTAAATATACCTTTGTGCACAACAAGCATTTTAAAATGTCTCTAGGACTGACTGTGTTACAAGTCAAAGCTAGGGGCAAAGGTGGATCAATGGATAGGGAGTCAGACCTGCAAATTGGGAAGATCTGGGTTCAAATGTGACCTTAGACACTTTCTAGACATGTGAACCTGGGCAAATCACTTAAGGCCGATTGCCCAGCCTTTACCCATCTTCTGCTTTTGAAATGATACTTAATATTATTAATACTTAGTATCAATTCTAAGAAAGAAGGATAAGGGTTTTTTATTTAAAAAGTCAATGCCATGCACTGGAATAATGCTTATGCAGACCCAAGAGAAACAATGGGTGGAGCCTGATTTCAAATAGGAAGACCTGGGTTCAAATCCGGTCTCTTAATATATACTTAGTTGTGTGACAATAAGTAAAAGTCACTTAACCCTTTAGTGTCTCAAGCAACTAAATTACAAAATAGTTGATCTGTACTGGTAAAGGTAATTTTCTTACTGGGAATTCCCTTCACCCACAAAAATCAGATTTGGACCCAAAAAAATGCAAGTACAACATAATTGTCTTCATTACACTCTGCTAATTACAACAATCCAGATTAGATTACTGGTTATTAATTTGAATTTTTCCTGTACCTGCTAAAAAATACTTACCCTACATTCCCCAAAAGTCAAACAAATGACCTTGAGTATAAGATGAATTACTAATTTTGTACCAACATATTAAGCCAGAGGCAAAGAATTCTGGTAGACTGCTTTATATAATCTACTTTCATAAAATAAGAAAAAGACACAATGCAATAATTCATATGAACAAAATCTTAGTATGACTTTAATCTAGCTTTAGAGTTCTGATGATGTTGCTGCCAAAATTTTCTGAGTAGAGCTAAGATGAATGCCTGGTACAAACAGATGTACTACTTGCCTGAGAACATGCAATGAATTAAAGAAAAACAACACATATAACAACACAGGTTTAATGTCTTAGGCAGTTATAGAATTCTAACAGCAAAGGGCTTTTGATCAGACCTGGACAGTTCATGGGGTGGAATGTAATTTGTAAGCAAACTTTTACACTGTTTACACACACATAAAAGACAAACATTAGCAAAACATGCTACACTACAGCTTCATCCAAAAAGGAAAATGTGAAAAGGAAGAAATTTAAATTAAAACTCTAAAAAAAAATGCACCAGACAATATGGAGGTGAGAAGTGAAAGGCTCTATCAAAATCCATGCCTTAAGGTTTGACTTTTCAAAGTCAAATTCTTCCCTAGTCCATCATTGATAAAGGATGAAAAAAGAGGGGTGGGGGTGAGGAAGAAATCATATCTATTCAAAGCAATTTCATGAACCCTACCTGAAACTGGCAGAATCTCAAGACAATGTGGACAAAGTATTGAGAAGGGAAAAGAGATCCAATATGGACCAAAGTTATTTCTACCTTATGACCTTGGTCAAGTGAGAACTAAAATATACATATGAAAAATCTGGCTGCTCAATAAATGCTTCCAAATGTGTAATTTCAACCTGAAATAAGTTATGCACACACAAAGAACCAAGAGTTCTAGAAAATGCATTCTACCAATAGCGTAAGTGTGCTATCCTCTTATTTCAAGAAGAAAAAGCTATTAGCTCTCAACTCTGGGTACCATAGAACAAAAGACTATAAAGCTTTCATCTAACTGCATCCTTTTTGGTTTTGATAATTATTAAGTACACTTGTAAAATATATTTGGATTTTTAGTTGCTCAAACACAAAACTGTCAAATATTATTTTCAATCAAGTGACTCAGTCATTCAGCATGCAAGAGAGATACTTATCTATACCTATTATAAAGTCATGCTTCATATAACCTGTTTATGCCAACTCCATTATAAGTCAAGAAAATATAAAATATAAAAAGGATTTAATACAAAAAATTTTTCTAAGTCAGTTTGATTGTTCTGGTCACTATCATCTATTGGGTCTCAACTTTCCTTATGCAATTATCCATAAATAGTCCCTTTGTTGGACAGTCAACATTACATTTTTTAAATCTATCATTCTGTGACAACCTTACAAGTCTCATCTATTGGGTGTGACACACTGTACGTAGTTGAGGGGAAGAAGAGATAATCTGTGAAGAAAAAGTTAAAAGAGGCTATTTAGGGGCTTCGGGGGAAACAAAAGTCAATTGTAGAAAAGAGATGTCCAGAAGCTTCTCAGTTGCTCCCAGCATCATCTCTGGAACCACTCAAACACAGTAGATGGGGCAGTTGATGAGTAATTTTCTTGCCCCAGGGGTAGCCTGGAAAAAAGGTGAAACAGAAATAGACTCGAGGCATGGGGTACAGCCTGAGTGGTAGCAAAGCTATCTCCTTACCACAGAACAGGAGTTCAATCAGTGACTTGACCAGGATATAATTCTCAGTTCAATCAATAACTTGGTCAAGATATAATTCTCATGGTCCCAGAATAGAACAGAAACAGAATACATATATGCCAAGATGTCATTCTGTCACTACAAATTTGAGCCAGCAGTAATCTCTAGGACATAACAGATACGAAATTATGGCGAGTTCAGAGCCAAAATTGGTGCTAATGATATTTCTTTGCTAAACTGAGATATACTAAGGCTAATTATAAGCTTTCATGTTTAGTGGGTTCAAATGCTAATACTAGAGTCCAAAAGACTTAATCTCTGGAAGAAAAAGTTACTCAAATACTATTAGAATCTAGCTTAAGGAAGAAAAGCTGAAGAATCAACGGCAAGACAGGCCATAAATTAGCCAGCAACTTTACTACAAACAAGGCCTAAACTATATACAGTTAGCTCATTGCTTCTTGTAGTAAGGAATAAAAAAGCATACATCTGAAATCCATAGGTAATTCAAAACTCTTAATTATGGATAGCAGTTGTTTTCTACCAAGCTTTATAATCCAAAGGACTAGAACTGAACACCAATTATTAGGTGAGCTGTCATTTTATTTTTTAAAATGTTTTTATTCAATAGTTTGACCCTGGATCAAACTACTTCGCTAGGTTTTCTTAATTTTTTTTTAATTTTTAATTATTTTATGAAGAAAAAAAATTTGACAACCTTTGGTTTAAGGAAAAAAATGGGACTTTATAGTAAATTAGTTAGGTACATAGAACTGGGCCAAGGTATGTTCTAGTTTTTAGTCCCATTAATCTCTGCTGTATCAGAGCATCTAATACAGAGGTAGGTAGGTAACCTGTGGCACTTGCTGGAGGCACTCTAAACTATCCCTACCATATGCTAAAGGGATTATTGATCCCTATCTAATAATATATGTTAAATTAAACAGTTTTGTTTCCTCTCTTTTTTTCCTATCTCCAAATGGAAGAGGTGCTAATAGGCAGTGAAAGCCAAAAGGCTGGCAAAGAAGAGAATAAAACAAAAGTCCACCAATAAAGCAGGCTCTCAATGTGAAATGTTTACCTCTATTTTGGAGGTACACTAAAACTTGAAGTCAAGTATTATTTCCTTTTCTTCTAATAAAGATAGCTTTTACTTATTATAAACTTTCTTTTCTCTGCCAGTCACATCTTCCAAAAACACTTTTGGCACTACCAATATCAAAGAAGGATGCAAGTGTGTATCTTTTCTCTCAGGTAAGCATCTGCCTGATGATGAAAGCAAATTCACTCCCTCAAATCTAAATAAATAAAAATAAATAAATAAATATCATGGTCCCAAATAATGTCAATGACCTTTCAATACAAAGGACAAGAAAAAGCAGTTCCTACTTTACTCATCAAAAACTAAGCTAGATTCTAAACTGTAACAGGAACACTCTTTACTTTGAACTGCACAACCTAGATATGAAATTCAATGCAACATTCTGGTGGTGAAGAGAACCAAAACCTGTTAAGATTTACTCATAACTTGAGTAGAATTTTTCTATAAGTGTTTCCAGGTGCTATGCCGCAAGTACTATGACAAAGGTAAAAAAATTCTGCTAGCATTTTTACTACTTCAATTCCAAAGTATATTTAAATTGACACCACACTGTTCCTAGGAATCACTTTAGAGCAAGGATCCAGTGAATACATTGAATGTTCTCGGTTAAAGAAAGGTATAGGCAATTCTCATTTTTTTTCCTTTGATCATTTAGATGCTTACAGGACCTATATTTCTTGTCTCCTTGCCTTTATAAACTTAAAGAGAATTAATGGAGGGAGATTACTTGTAGCCAGAATTTTGCCTTAGAGACTTGTTTTAGTTTAATTTTGGTTTCCACCTATATAGTAACTTTTTTCCTTTCACAGATGGTCTAATTCAGCCAGTGACCAAGACAGAACAAATGTGAAAACAAATTCCACTCCTTCATTCCTGCCTCATGTTTTAAAACTCAACAGTGAAACCAAAAAACTAGTTTAAGCAACATTTTTCTTGCTTCTATTTATCAAAATTTAAGCCCAGCCCTGAGTTAGATTTATATCTTTCAAACCATTAGCTTCTATCACAAAATAAACTGGTTTGTGTCTTGTTTTGGAATGCAGAGTTTGAGGTAATTCGGGATGTTTTAGCCTGTATCTCCTATTTAAAAAAAAGGGGGGGGGGGGAAATTGACAAAGTAGTGACATTTAGAACCACAATTTCATAGTTTGCTAAATACAGCTCAAAAAATTAGGACACAAAAGGTATACAGAAACACAACCTATCTAAGAAAGTATTTTGTATCCAGTTTCTTCTTTCTCACATTTTTGTCCCTCAAGAATTCTCATAAAGATCAAACCCTTATAGAATGGAAAGAGTGAATTTACAGTAAGACAGTTTAGCTACAGACTGAACTAAAAAAATGTTTGTGCTTTCCTGGAAAAATTAAGTTGATAGGCACTCTCTTTAAAATCAGCACACGGATTTTAAAAAAAAACCTACTAAAATCTAAAATAAGGAACAGATGACTTAAGTATACAAATATCATCTTATTCCCTAAATGTTTTCAAGTACTTTCTCTACTTCATGTGCTATGAGGAAGGAGCTGACTTTTGATCTGAAAACAGACCTCCCTGGTCCAACTCCCACAAAACAAAACCAAGAACAAAAGAAAATCCATCACAGAAGAAGTCCCACAAATGAGCAACATTCAGGAGGAATTTAATTAACGAAAAATAAAATAAATTTTTTTTTTTAAAAAATGGTCCAGGGGTGGGGAATCTGAAGAAAGAGGGTATCTCTTAAAAGGTCACACGTCAGTCACTAAAGCACACCGACAAGCCCATGCATAAGAAACTTTCTGGACCTCTGTCAGTGCAGAACTAACCTCAGCATTAAGAATCATGTCTTCACTTTCTTTATATATACTTACTATTATATACATGTATAAAAAGAAATACAAACTTTAGTTTGTTATAAAGTGGCTTCTCTTTCTCCTATACTAGCTTGGCACATGAATGCATGCAAAGCGAAAAGGGTCTAAGGGCTTTACCAAACAGCTGATTTTGGCAAACAAATGCGTGGGGGAGAAGGGGAGAAGAGGAACAACCAAGAAAGCTAAAATAGATAGGATTAAAAGCCACAGAAGTGAAAACAATATATTTTCTCAATAGTATAGAATTAGTCTACGGCTACAACTTAATGTCTCTGCCATCCTGTTTCCCCAAATCATTTCAAAGTTCATAGCAGCTTAACACAGAGTCCTCAAAGAAGTATCAAGCCAGTGTTCTCTGCTTCAAGGGGTTAGAGTTCACAGGTTAAACTTCAGTCAGTCCGAAGAATCATGGGAGGATGCTCACTGTCTTCATCCAATCGTAGTGCATTGGTTTCATCTTCCAGACAAGCACCACCCACTGCACCCAGATCCTCTGTGTATGCTGCAAAGAAACAGTGATAGTTTGGAGGACATGAAAAATAAGAATTCTAGCAATAGCTTCTTAAAAAAAGTTGTGCAATTTTAAAATAGTCTGAGGAATGTCTGCAATTTTGAGTATTTCATGTTTTCTATATATAGAGACACTGAAACCAAATTTTGAAGTTCAAATGTGTATTGATAAAGAGCTTAAAAGACGAAATGCACTTAAATGCTATCAGCACAGTTAAAAATTACAAAGTATTACTATAGTCATAATTGGCTACCCATAGCTGATGAGTAGATATATTAATGGAAAAGATGAAAAAATTATCACAACTTCTCTCCCACTGTTTGGTCTATCAAAACAAATGAGCAAAGTCAGATAAATTATTTTCCTGTCAGACAGACTTAAAAAAAAAACCCTCTTACCTTCTAAGTAATAATTGTGTCTTAACACAAGGGCAGCAAAGGTTAGGCAATAGGGAATAAATGACTTGCTCAGAATGACAGTGTCATACAAAGTTTTAAAGATATTGATTGGTGCTCTGAAGCAATGACCTCTAGACATATTTAAGTATCATAGAAGCAAAGGAAATAATGAAGCGAACTGCACACAAAAAAATAAAATCTTGAATCACTACCACTTTGATAAGATTATCAAACAAAACAGAGAAAAGAAAGAAGTATGGCTAAGAAAAAATCTAAATGAAGGCCTGAAAAATCCAAACTGTTTCCAAAGGCCTACATATGTGATATTTGACAAGAGTATCGAAGAAAACAAGATAAAGACTTGAGAGTTTGGTAAGACAAAAATCTACAAAAGAACCTATAGCAGCAGAATCAGACATGTCATATTTATAGTTATTTGAAATATTTCTATTTAATAAGAAAGGCTTCTACTACTCCCCTATTACCATGTCTTGTAGGTGAGGAAGGTACATAAGCACCTCTTGTCACAGCAGCACTGTAGGTCTGAGCTACTAGTGGACGGTCATGGGATGCAGATTCTAAGATTTCATTGGCTGGCTCCATACTGCCATCCAACCTGTAGAAATTTAGAAAAAATGAAACTTCCATGATGTAGATATATTACGTTATCATGTAGCCCAACACCAACAAGGAAAAGGATACACGCATCAAAGATTATAAACCATGAGTATACCCTAAACAAATTTACTCTGGAAAAGAATTTAATGCTTTCCTGAAAGCTTTTAAATAAGGAAGAAACGCTGTGAGCCTCTGAGTGGTATGAAATACTAGCAGTGGTAGCAGCAACCCACAGCCACCAGGTATCCACTTTCTCCTATCTGCTTGCTTCATTGGCTATGAAGACACAGTGCTACCTTGTCTCTACTAGTCTTTCTAGATTCTAGGTCAGTGATGGCAAACCTTTTAGAGACCAAGTGCCCAAACTGCCTTGCCCAGGTCATACCCCAGACAGTGGAAGGAGGAAGCACTCCCACTGGGCTACTGGGCAAGTGATGTGAAAAAAAATGTCCTCAAGCTTGTGTGGAGAGTAGAAGAGGGGGCAGCCTGGCCCTGCTAGCTTTCTAGAAATGAACTCTGGTGAACCCTGCACTGGGACAAGGATGCACATGCCCACAAAGGCCTCTCTGAGTGTCCCTTCTGGCACACATGCCATAGGTTCACCACCACAGTTCTAGGTAAATTGTTATCTGAAGCAGAATGGACCAGGTCATGATATTGTATCAAAAGATTTTTAGTAAAATAAATGATTTTGATTATACTAAATTAAAAAGCTTTTGTACAAACAAAAACAATGCCACCAAAATCAGAAGGGAAACAACAAATTGGGGAAAAATATAACAAAAGACTCTGACAGGGATCTAATTACTCAAATATACAAGGAGATAAATCAATTGTATAAAATATCAAGCCATTCCCCAATTGATAAATGGGCAAGAGACACAAATAGGCAATTTTCAGATAAAGAAATCAAAAGTATCAATAAGCACATGAGAAAGTGTTCTAAATCTCTAAAAATTAGAGAAATGCAGATCAAAACAACTCTGAGATATCACCTCACACCTAGCAGATTGGCTAAAATGAAAGAAGGGGAGAGTAATGAATGCTGGAGGGGATGTGGCCAAATTAGGACATTAATGCATCGCTGGTGGAGTTGTGAACTGATCCAACCATTCTGGCTGGCAATTTGGAACTATGCTCAAAGGGCTATAAAAGATTGCCTGCCCTTTGATCCAGCCATACCATTGTTGGGTTTGTACCCCAAAGAGATCATAAACAGACTTATATGAAAATATTTATAGCTGAGCTTTTAGTGGTGGCAAAGAACTAGAAAATGAGGATATGCCCTTCAATTGGGGAATGGCTGAACAAACTGTGGTATATGCTGGTGATGGAATACTATTGTGCTCAAAGGAATAATAAACTGGAGGAGTTCCATGTGAACTGGAAAGATCTCCAGGAACTGATGCTGAGCAAAAGGAGCAGAGCCAGAAGAACATTGTACACAGAGACCAATACACTGTGGTAAAATCGAATGTAATGGACTCCTGTACTAGCAGCAATGCAATGACCCAGGACAATTCTGAGGGATTTATGGAAAAGAACACTACCCACATTCAGAGGAAGAACTATAGGAGTGGAAACACAGAAGAAAAACAACTGCTTGAACACATGGGTTGAGGCAGACATGATTGGGGATGTAGACTCGAAACTACCACACCAATGCAACTATCAACAATTTGGAAATAGGTCTTGTCAATGACACATGTTAAAACCAGTGGAAATGCACATCAGCCATGGGGTGGGGGGGGGTGGGGGGGGCCGGGGGGTGAAGGGGAAAGTAAGAGCATGAATCATGTAACATGATCACTTTTCTAAAAAATAATTATTTAAAAAAATTTTTTAAAGCCAATATCTAGGTCTAGCATCTGAAGTCAGTCAACAAGCATCTATCAACAAGTACTAGGGATACAAAGAAAAGTAAAACAAAAACCTAATTCCCTCTCTCCCCCTAAACAGAATATTGCACTAGCCTGGGCAAAAGGTGTGAAAGGCATGAACTAGAGCAGGGGTCTTTTTGGCCATGAGAGCCATAAACGCCACATTTTTTAAAATGTCATTTTGTGAGAGCCATACAGTGCTCACAGTGCGCTCCTGTAACAGCGCCTGAAAAAAATTGACTTTATGGCTCCTGCAGAAAGAGCCATGTTGCCCACCCCTGAACTAGGGTGATGGTAGAAAGGTTTAGGTGTGGAGGAAGTAAATGAGATGCTATGAAATGAAAGTAGCAACATCAGTATTTGGCAAAGTTTCAGTATGTAAGTAAAGCTGATGAAGAGGTTTTAAAGCCTAGGATACTGAGAAGATGACAACATAACCTTGACAGTGATAGTGAAATCTGGAAGGGGGTCATTTTGGATGGCAAAAAAAAAGTTGTTTTGGACAAATTGAAATGCCTACTGGAACTCCAGCTTGAGAGGCAGCTGCAACTCTGCAGAGACCAGACATAAATCTGAAAATTGTTCCCATAGCAAAAACTAAGTCCACAAGAGCTGAAATCAGTAATAAAGATTACTATATGAAAAGAGAAGATTGGCCCAAGAGCAGAGAAGGGGAGAGCAGGACATCACCTAAATTTCCAGGGGAGTCTCCTGATAACCAAATCTGGAAAGGGTGAGGCCTGAGGAACTGGCTTCACCCAGCAATTGAGATAATGCATCCAAGAATCAAAGGAGCACTGCCATTCCCATTTAGAAGTAATCTAGGGGGTAGGGTGAATATATCTTTGTGATCTCGTATTCTATGGCAGATGATCCTCAGATTTATTTAACCTTAATTTCTCTTTTGAGTCCTCTACTTTAATCAATTCCCATCTCAAATCTGATGGACCTCCATTCATTCTTGCTGGTTTGCTCTAACTTCCCTATTCCCACTACCATTCTCCTACTCAAAAAACCTATCAACTCAACTCCTCCTCTGAATTCATTATTTCCATTGTTCCAATATTTCTCTCCTCCACTAACCCAATCACCACTCTGGTGCATGCCCTTATTCCCTCACATTGAATAGCCTTCTTATTGGTCTCTCTGCTTTAAGTCACTTCACACTACAACTCCATGCAGCCGCCAAATCTAATTCGTTTCTCCCATGTCTCCCCATCCCTCCAACTCAATAAATACCTATAGCTCCCTATCACTTCACCCAATTTCTGCACTTCCTCTTTGCTTGATTTAGGTCAGTGTTTACCTCTTTCAAAACTTTCCTGGCCACCACACTGCTTAAGCCTTCCCTTTGAGATAACCCATTTGCACCACATCTTTGCATTGCTTGTATATAATAAAATTACATATTTAAAATATATATTGAATCAAAACTGATCTCCTGCAAAGTCACAAACTGAACAGGTGGCAATTACTGGACACTGGCTTTTCACTCCTTTTCCCCACATTTTTCTTTATATTGCTAGGACTTTATATAGTTTTTAATGCTTGCTGATTCACTTGAAAGCTTTAAGTTCCTTCTCTCCAGGTACAAAAATGTTGCTGAAGGGGGATTGTGTTTTTGGCAGGATGTTTTTATAATTGTACTTTCTACATTTTCTCAGTAAATATTCCTTTGGGATATTTTTTAAATTATGCAAATGGGAGCTAGATGTTCCGTGGACAGAGCCAGGCTTAGAGATGAGGGGTTCTGGGTTCAAATCTAACCTCAAACATTTCCTAGCTATTGTGATCCTAGCCAAGTCACAACCCCAACTTCCTGGCCCTTACCACTCTTTTGCCCTTGAATCAAATAGTATCCAACCTAAGATAGGAGGTAAAGATCTTTTTAAATTATGTAAATAGAATGTTTATAGATCAAGGTACCTAACCACTCCTAATTTTCACACTGGCTTTCTTAAACTTTGAGATTAAAGTCAACAGTTAATACATTCTTTATTTCAATACTTTGCATGTAATCAGCTGTAGGGTCTCATTTCAAGCTTCCCATTTTCAGGGACTTTTGGCACTAAGGAGTCTTAGTGTTTTCCTTCCGAAATGATCTTCAACATATTATGTAAATCTTATTTTTAAGTAGTTGCTTACATGCTGTTTCTCCCACTAGACTAGGAGAGCTCTACAACAATAACTATTTTTGCCTTTTTCTGGTTATCCTAGCGGCACCTTAATCCTTACTTATGGCACATTCATAAATGAAACTGAAGCCTGCTATGAACTGAGAGTGAAGAGAACTAGAACAATATGTATAATAACTTCAAAAACAATTTTGAAAGACTAAAACTGCTTGATCCAATAAAGAGCCATGTTTCCAGTGCACCACCCAGATGGACTTACACAATGGAAAAAAACACTTTTTTGGACACAAATCATGAGACTTTGTTCTGTTGGCCTCTGCATACATGTCAGAAGGGCATATGGAAATGGGGGAAATAAAATAGAGCCCATTTGGATTGTCCTTGCAGTTTCTGGGATCTTCTGGGGAAAACCTGGGTGTCCTTTTGGGATTGTGTATGGTAGAAGTGCTCCTGAATATACTGGAGTAATTTGTATAGACATTGAGATTTTATCTGGATTTCCTATAATCAGAGCTCCCTAGAGATAATGTTAGGCATCCTACATTGTTTCAGGGACCCAGAAGTATTTGCTGTGCTGCTTGTGGAAAGACATGCAGATTATGTCCGATTGGATTATTTAGATGTTTCAAAGTTCCCTAGAGAAAATGGTAGGTGTATTTTTCAAGAACCCAGCAGATTTTATTATGCAGACATCTAGTTAAGATTCCTGAATATCAGGAGTCCTGAGAGAAAACTTTAGGGCCCTATGTTTTTGCAGAATCCCCTAACAAATTTTTATAGGCTTAAAGCTGTCTATGAATATAGAACCAGAGCAAAAGAAACATTCCTTGGCAAAAGAAGGAACAGTTTCCTAGTCCCCACTGGACATGGGGCCTGTTTGCTATACCTTGTTATTCAGTTGTTATACATTAAATGGGCTTCTCACCTGAGGCTTACAGGTAATTGCAAGGACAATTTCACATGGTCTGGGAAGCCTGCTGTGATAGGAAACTTGATTTTTTTCCTTTTCTTGGGGGGAAAAAAATCCCTTTTGGGTATGGGAAAGCTATTTTGAACCTATTTTGAGGCAAGCTTTTATTAAATACTAAATAAGCAGTAACCTCATAAAACGCAATAAAATATTCTTTATTGAATCTGCATAACTGTTTGGGTGGAGGAGGGAATGATTGAACTGTGATTTCCCATAAGCATGAGACTTTAAAAGATATTTACCATGAACTCTGTTCTAAGAAATGGAAATAAAGGTACACAGCATTTATTAACTGTGTGTCAGTGGGGGAATGGTTGAACAGATAATGGTGTATGATTAATAGAATTCTCTGAAACCAGTCCCTACATTATTTCTTACAGCACAACTTTAAGAAAACTTGACTACATTTACATACCATAACTTGTTCATTCTCTAATTTATGGAAATTTCCTCAGATTCCCCATTCTCTGCCAACTCAAAAAGAGCTGTTTGTAAATCCTTTAGGATCAATTTTCCCCCCTCCCCTTATTCTTCTACTTCACTGTTAAATGTACTTCTGTACCTAATTGCATTTGTCTGTACTCTTCAGCTGTTCCCCCTATCCCTTTTTGTAAAAATCTGCTTTCCCATTTTAATGAGATTTCCCCTAATCTTCCTTTCCCTTTGTTTCTACTGTATTACTCTTCTCTTTCCATTCTTCTTTTAAGATCATTAAGACATAACAGAAGGGGCAGCTGGGTAGCTCAGTGGATTGAGAGGCAGGCCTAGAGACAGGAGGTTCAAATCTGGTCTCAGACACTTCCTAGCTATGTGACCCTAGGCAAGTCACTTGACCCCCATTGCCTACCCTTTACCACTCTTCTGCCTTGGAGCCAATACACAGTATTGACTCCAAGAGGGAAGGTAAGGATTAAAAAGACATAACAGAACCACTTCTAGGCCTTGTGTATAATTACTATCACCTCTGATAAGAGGGGACACATTTGTGTATCATCTCCTCATATTTGAATGTAGGCAGTTTATTCTTGTTTTGTCCCTTATCGTTCATTCACATTTGTCTTTTTCTTTTTCTTCCTGTTTCAATGCGATTCTCAAGTCCTCTATTGCCATTCAAGGTTCATTTTTTCTCTCTGAATATTCTATTTAGTTTTGGTTAAGTTATTCTTGGCTTTAAGTCCATATGCTTGTGTTAAGCAGTAGCGACTGCTAAAATCACATGTAATCTTGACTGGACCCTTGGTGTTTGAATTCTTTCTGGCTGCTTGCATTACTTCTGACTTAGTAGCTTTGATTTTTGTCCATGATGTTCCTGGAAGTTTTCATTTTGTTGTTTCTTCCTATCAGTAACCAGTACTTTCCACTTTGCACACTAGTTCTAAGACAGGGGTCAGCAACGTATGGCTCTTGAGCCATATCTGGCTCCACCTCCCGACCTGCCAGTGCGGGCAGAGCCCCAGGATGTGCCCCGGGGGGGGGGGGGGGCCTTCAGCCCCCACCTCATATTCCAGCACCTCCCGCCTCCATCCCCCTCCTTCTGCAGGCATTTATGGCTCTCACGGCCAAAAAGGTTGCCGACCCCTGTTCTAAGAGATCTAAGACAGATCTGTTTAGGCTTTTTTTTTTGGGTCTCAGTATTCAGATGGTCCAAAGATTAAGGTTCTTCTCTTCAATCTATTTTTCCAAGTCAGTTGTTTTTGCTATGAGACACTTCACATTTTCCCCCCCAGTCTTTTGACTTTGGAATCATCAGCTTCTATTTAGTCCATTCTAATTTTCAGTGAGTTTGTTGCTTGGGCATTTATACCTCTTGCAGCAAGCTGTTAATGTCTTTTCCTTATCTTTTCATTTTTTTTCTTTTTGTATGTGTCTTGGGCATCCTTGCCACCAGGAAAGCTTTTTATGGTTAGGTTCTTTGTTTCTCATTCTTCCAGATTAATTATCTGTTTGGAGAAATTTCTGATCGGGATTGTATTGCTTCTTGATTTCTAGCAAGTTGGCTTCAACTCTACTTCATGAATGAGATAAGTATCCAAAGGTGAAAAGACCCATCAAGTATAGTACTATAGCAGAGTTTGCTGATAGCCACAGGGGCTAACTCCAACTCTGAAAAGATACCTGCCTGAACCAGCCCAGAAATGATCAATAAAACAAGTTCTTGAAATGTACACAAATGCAGGCAAACAAACAAGGTGGCTCAGTGGAGTCAGGTATGGAGATGGGAGGACCCGAGTTCAAATCTGGCCTCAGTCAATTCCCAAATGAGTGACCCTAAAACAAGTCAGTTAACATCCAGTGCCTGCCCTTACCACTCTTCTGCCTTGAAACCAACACTTAGTATCAATTCTAAGACAGAAGACATGGGTTAAAAAGAATTTTTACAAAACTGAACAGAAGCAGAACTGAACAGAAGCAAGCATATACATGGAGGAGAGCAACAGTGAAATTATTAAACATTCAGAGCAAAACAGATATTCACAGTATCAAGATAAAAATTTAATCTATGATTCTCAAAAAATGTATATTTAAAAAAATTACATTGACACTTCCCTATATGGCACTAGGAAAACAAATGGACAACTTCCCCAGTACCCTGGATAAGGACAGTATGTTCAAAATGCATCCCCTGTCAGATAAGGATGGTCTCTCAGGGAGACTGGCCAATGTTCAGTCCATGATGAATGTGCAATGTGTCTGCCTGCTGATAGTAATCAGTGTGGAGGTCTGGTGAACCTGTTCAAAGTTTGATGGAGTCCTGTGAGCCCTTGTACATATATCCAATGGCTGGTCAAACTCATGATGCTGCTTCCCTTGGTTGTGTCTTCTTTCCTGATTGTGAGGGAATCTGAGATGAAAGACCAGGTTTTGACCTTGTAAACTTCAAGGTCAAAGAATTACCAGAGAGGTCCACAGAATCCATTGTAGAGTTTGCTAAGAGGCACAGCAGCTGAGTGAGGAGCCAGACTTCAGGAAGCTACCTCATTGGTGTAGCCTAGCAATAGCTAGGCACAGTCACTATGTCCTACTAACAAGAGCAATTCATTAATTATGTACCACTCAGAAGTGAAATGTGGTGGGGTTCACTCCAAGTGATCATGTTGAAGGAAGTATGTCTCAGTCTAGGAAAAATTTTTCCTCCTCTATTTCTTTCAAAAGGCTAAACAAAACAAAAACAAGTATAACAAACAACTAATTAAATTTCTACAAATCAAAACATATTTAAGAACCTATACTAATTGATAAGTTTTCATAATTTTAAATTGGTCTTCATACTAAAGTACAAAATTCAAAGGCCAACACTCTAGTGGCAATATCTGATTTTAATATCCAACTCACATCAGTATGCATTTATTAAGAATGTATTAAGAAGAGAGCTAGTGGCCTGTATAAGTAAAATAAATGTTGGAGGGGATGTGGCAAAACTGGGACACTAATGCATTGCTGGTAGAGTTGTGATCCAACCATTCTGGAAGGTAATTTGGAAGTATGCCCAAAAGGGCTTTAAAAGAATGCATACCCTTTAATCCTGCAAAACCACTGCTAGGTTTGTATCCCAAAGTCATTTTAAAAAAAAAGGAAAGGATCTGTTTGTACAAAAATATAGCTGCAGTTACACAGTAATTGAAAATGATTTATCACTTGTTTATGTGGGTATACTATTTGGGGTTTTGATTTCTAAAAAAAATCCTCTTACAAAAATACTCTGGAAATAGGTTTTGATTGATGCATAAAACCCAGGGGAATTGTCAACTATGGGAGAGGGGAGGGAAGAGAGGAGAAGGAGGGAAATAGACATGAATCATGTAACCATGGAAAATTTTTTAAAATAAAAAAATTCTTTAAAATGAGCTATGTTCTAGAGATATAAACATCAAAACTTCCTATCCTCAAGAACTTCATTGCCACATAATCAGTTCAATTCAAGAAAGGAAAAATCTAACAAATTTGAAACTTTTCAAAAAATTCAATGAATATACTAAACGCTCATTTTTTCATTTCCCCTTTAACCAAATTCCAAAAAAATATGTAAGGAGGAGGTGTACTTATGAAATCTAAGGTAAACTTACTTGTGTTGTTTCATCAGGGTGCATTCCCCTCCTTCCTGAGGATCCAGGTTGTACATATATAAGTAACCATCAGAAGCTCCTACTAATAATCGGGGAATCTTCTGAATTCTAAGAGGAGAGAAACATTTCTTACAAACTAGAAGCCTATGTTTAACCTTATTAACATACCAAAATGAGCTTGCTGAATGACTCTGGATAGCTAAATATGCTTCCCCAGTGTTAATATAGGGTCATAAAAATCCCCTTATTTGCAGAGAGGGCAAGATAGTTAATCATATAGGCAGAATTTTAAACTAGGTCTATCAATTCCAAAATCCAGCCACCTTTCCACTGTGCCTCCAAAGAAGTTATAGAAGTCTCTTCTAACAAAAAGGGTAATTTATGAACTATGTGAACATACAATTTCAAATGGATCAAACCAAAGCTTATAAAACTCATTCTTTAAAAATCCAAACTTTTTTTTTTAACCCTTACCTTCAGTCTTGGAGTCAATACTGTGTATTGGCTCCAAGGCAGAAGAGTGGTAAGGGCTAGGCAATTGGGGGGGGGGGGGGTAGTAACTTGCCAGGGGTCACACAGCTGGGAAGTGTCTGAGGCCAGATTTGAACCCAGGACCTCCTGTCTCTAGGCCTGGCTCTCAACCCACTGAGCTACCCAGCTGCCCCCATTTCTCATCTTTAAATAATGGATATTTGACCTTGTCAAATATAAAATGAAAAGTGAAAATAGATAGGAATTCTAAAAACAACAACAAAAAAAAGAATGCTAAATAATTATGACCAAGTTTGTCAGTTCAGAGTAGTTCAGAAAATGTATCTCACTCCATTCAAATGCAGAGGTGGAAGATATGGCATACTGTTAAATACAGACATTGTTATGAGATAGATAACATTCCACCCTAGTTAGGGGAAAGATGAAAATAATAAAGAGTAATCAATAAAAATGAGCTAATTTCAAAAAGCCATTTGGAGCACCAGGAAGAGGAATTTGATTAAACACCCAAACTCTAGTGAGGAAGGAGGATGCATAATCAAAATGTAAAAGGTCACCTTTTATTCACCTACAGCTATTTATAATCAGGGCATTCCATGACTGGACCCTCATACAATTAAAAAAAATTTTTAAGTAATGACTGATTGTGTGTTTAAGATACACCTGAGAACTTTGGGTCATCATTTTTTAAACCAAAGTAACTTTTCACTAATTTTTAAAATATTTTTCTTCAGTGCAAATATAGAAGATTTGTTTCACTGAACGGGCTCATTTCATGTAGCATAAGATGATAAGTTCATTTATATATTACTTTAAAATTTGCAAACTGTAAACACTAGCAGTAGTACATATACTAATTTTTAAGTCACTTTACATGTGGAAACAGGCCCAGGTGTTATTTGTCCAGTCACACAAATATTAAGCAAACTCAAACTCAGCAGCTGATCTGTGATGACTTCATACAACTTGGGTCAGAAGGTCCTTTGCTATACAATATAATTACTTCAAATAAGATTATACAGACACCAATAACCGTACTCACGTGGCAAGTGAACAGATATTTTTGTGACCGCAGAATGGTAGTCTGACAGTAGCAAATGCTCTTCCCTGGTTAAACATTTCCGTTACTTGGGAGGGCAAATAGCTAGTAGAGGCCATAAGAACTTTCCCAAAGTAACCAGTCCAGGTAGTGGGTTCCTCCTGAGGTCTATAAGAAATTAGTATTAATTTTCTTGATTTCCTTCATGAAAATCCTCCAGGAACAGAAAAACCTATTACTCTTATGAATTCAGTTCTTACTTCCTCATTAATGTAAAGCCTGTGACACTTAAAATACTACCTTTACACATTTCTGAATCATTAAATGACATTCATTAAATGAATTATTAGAGTTAAATGGAATGTTGTCTGTAAGAAAAGTCTCCTAAAAACCTTCTGCAACACCAGATAGTGTATAATTAAATACCATTCCATTTCTTTGTTATAAGGACAAAATATACACTTTAATGCCCAATACAAGGACAAGGAATGTGTATTTATATTGGGTATCCATGAAGAGTTACTTTTTTAAATTTAGTTCCTGATTTTACAAAAGCATTTATAAGAGCATTTTAAAAAATTTACTTTGTCTTAAATATTCGTTCCAAGGGATAATAACAGTAAGGACTAGGCAATGGGGGTTGTGCCCAGAGTCAGACAACTAGCAAGTGTCAGAAGTCGGATTTCAGCCCAGTCTTTCTTTTGAGACCTGATACTATCCACTGAGCCATGTGGCTGCCCTTACAAAGGTCAGCTTCATAGACAGTTATTCTAAAGCAGTGATTCCCAAATTTTTGGCCTACCGCCCCCCCCCTTTCCAGAAAAAATATTACTTAGCCCCCTGGAAATTTTTTTAAATTTTAATAGCAATTAATAGGAAAAATAAATGCACCTGTGGCCATCACCACCCCGCTGAATCAATGCAGCACCCACAAGGGGGAGGTGGCGCCCACTTTAGGAATCACTGCTCTAAAGTTTTATTTCATAGCAAACCAAAATTGGAATGCTATGCTAACATCCTAGCTAGCATATCCATATAGCTATCCACATTTTAGGAATGATACTAGAGAAAGATACTGAGATGGGCAAGAAGACTGACTGACATGCAGATGACGAGAGGATTTAGGTATGTGGATGAGGATCATAGATTAGAACTGGAAAAGACCTCAGAGGTTACCATCTATTCTTTCTTTTTCCAGATAAGGCCCAGAGTGTTTAAGTTACTTGCCTACATTACACAAGCAATAAACATCAGAAGGGGGATTTGATTCAAAAGTGTGTCATGTTTTATCTAGAGATTAAAAGAGAATAGAGGGAGCGGTGGACTGAGAGCCAGGCCCAGAGATGGGAAGTCCTGGGTTCAAATCTAGCCTCAACATACTTCCCAGCTGTGTGATCCTGGGCAAGTCACTTAACCCCATTGCCTAAACCTTACTGCTCTTCTGCCTTGGAACCAATACACATTATTGATTCCAAGATGGAAGGAAGGGGTTTAAAAAAGAATAGATGGGGAGCAGCTAGGTGACACAGGAGATAGCGCACTAGGCCTGGAGTTGGGAAGATCTGGGTTCAAATTTGGCCTCAAGACACTTCCTAGCTATTTTTCTAGGGGCAAATCACTTAACTCAAATTGCCTAGCCCTTAACACTCTTCTCCCTTGGAAAAGGTACTTAATATCCACTCTAAGACATAAGGTAGGGATTTTAAAAAATAGATGGAAATTACAAATAGGCAAGTTTAAGACTTAATTATGGGGGCAACTAGGTGGGTTCAGTGGATTGAAAACCTGGCCTACAGTTAAAGAAGTCCTGAGTTCAAATATCAACTTCAGACACTCTTGACTATCTGACTCTGAGGAAACTACTTAATCTCCCACTGGCCAGGCCTTAGTGCTCTTCTGTCTTGGAACTGATGGAACTGTCTTGGAACAATACTGATTCTAAGGAAAAGGTTGGGGGTTTTTTAAGTGGTTAAATTATAGGGAACATTTTTGGAGGTACTCCCAAAAAGGAGTGATTTGTTTAAGAGTTAGCAATTCCTCCAAGACATTTTTTAAAAAGGGGAGGAAAGGGAGGAAGACAGGAGGGACAAACATCTCCTATGTATGTGTCAGGTACTGTTACTAAGCACTAATAGTTCTTATAAACACCTTGGGAATTATGATCCCATTTTACATTTGGGAAAACTCAGATAAACACAAGTAGCTTGCCTTGGGTCACAGCTCTTTTTTAAAATAAAACCCTTGCCTTCCATCTTGGAATCAATACTGTGTATTGGCTCCAAAGCCGAAGAATAGTATGGGTTTGGCCATGGAGGTTAAGTGACTTGCCCAGGGTCACACAGCTGGGAAGTGTCTGAGGCCAGATTTGAACTTCCTGTCTCTAGGCCTGGCTCTCAATCCACTGAGCCACCCGGCTAACCCCTAAATAAGCTACTGAAGACAGGTTTACCTTCCTGACTCCAGGCCCAGCCCTCAAGTCACTATGCCACTGTGCCAACTAGCTACCTAAATGGTCTATCCCTTCCCAATATAATCTTCTGTTCCTAGAAGAAGCTGTCCATTTCTAAGATTATGTAATGGTTTCTAAAATCTAATTATCTCTAACTCACTTCTCTTTCACAGTCTCAAGTTTGAAGATGTGCACTGTTTCAGTGTTACTGGAAGCAGAGAGGAACATTCCATCCATGCTGAAGGCCAAAGAGCAGATGCTTACACACCTGGAGAAGAGAGTCAATTATGTTAAAGCTACAATTTACTGTTCTAACCCCTCTAAAGAAAATCAGAAAGTTGCTAGTAAAATTAAAAGAAATATCTGCTTAGATATGACTATTTACTGCAACAGGATACTTCTCATTCTCTACTTCTCATTCATTTTCTCATGAAGTAGGGAGAATGAAAAGGGGGGGGGGGGGAATCTTTAAAATATACCATCACAATGAATTAGTTTTCAAGTAAGACTCTTATTTATCTTTAGAGAAAGGAGAAGGAAAAAGAACAAGCATGTATAAAAACATACTACGCTAATGAGCACTTTATAGAAACTAAGGCAGAGATTAAATTATTTGTCTGAGGTCACATGGCTATTAAGTATCAGATTCTTATACAAAGTGGTATAAAACTGCACCTGAATCTAAGCATTGTACTCAAGTTATCCTGTCTGGATATTTCTCACTTAAAAAGTATATTATTTGCCATTACTCTACTTAATGTACAGCACTACTTAGCATGCGGTGAGTTAGGGCCAGACCTATAGTTTCACATTGATTTAGGGAGCTGCTGGTAAGAAATTGCAAAGCAGGTTGGCAACTTTTCTGCTACCTAGTCTTAGAGTTGCCTAAAGCACTAAGAGGGAAAGTATACAGTCAATCCTTTTTCAGGATCTTGCAACACCACATGAATCACTCTAGAGTTTTAAACTAGAGTTTTAAAATCTAGATTTTGGAAGGATACTTTCCTAATCCCAAAGAAATTCTATAAATCTTCCCTAAAAACCCAATACTGGATTTCCTCTTTGTTTAAACTGAAACAAGTTAAAATTTTGTTTAGGCATTATCCACAAATGAAATTTAAATATAACCTTAAAAATTTCCAAGAAATGTTGCTACAAAGTTACCTCTTTACTCCTCTCCGGAACTCAAAGATTTTCTGTCCTTCTGGAATGGAAAATACTCTAATAACAGTTCCCTATAATAAGAAAAAGGAAAAGTAATAGAAAAATGTGAAAACTGGAAAACAATGACCATGTTGAATAAAAATAGAAGAAACCTCCAAATCCCTCAAAATTCAAAGAATTCTGTGAAACTATGATGACTGAGGTTGAAAATGTACCTTCTCTCTTTTGCAGTGGTAAAAGACAGGGATGCAGATCATATAACTTTCTATTATTTTATTCTGTTATAAAAGATAGCTCTTTGGGTAGTGGGGAGGGATATATAGGGAAATGAAGATGAACAAAAGTTTGGAATAAATTTTAAAAATGGGGCTCAATAAGAACTGTGATTTTTTTCCCCCAGCAAGACTCTACCAGTGGCAAGAAAGTTGGGATTATATAATCACATTTCCCTTTAGGTCTCACTGTAGGAATAAACAATTTTTATTTATATAAATATATAAATAGAAATATTTTAAAGCAAAGTAAATTTTATTTAAAGTGTCCAATTATACTAAGTAGATAAGAGTTTATTCTCATTGATTTAAGAGCTCAAAACTTATGAAATGGTTGAAACCACCCTTTTCTACCTGTCTATATGACCCAAATTCTAAATTTAGTTCTACCAATGTGCAATAGTTAAAAATCACAACTTTATCTCCTTTATAATATTTACATGGGAACATGGTTAGCTATGTGCAAAGTATTGCCAAAAACCTTAAAATAAAAATATTTGGGCTATAGTCAATTATGACCTACCTTCTCAGAAGCTGTGGCAAGTTTGGTACCACTTGCATCAAAAGCCAAAGCTGCTAGGGGACTATCATGAGCTGGTATCATATTAGCAGCCCTCTGAAAAGTGTAAAAAGAAACAAAATATGAAATTATTGAGCAAGAAATTACAATGCATCAGTTTAATGATAGAAATACAGATTAGTTGCTGCTAAAATGTTAATTAGTTGATGAAAACAATTTGTATAGGACAAAACTGCTTTACTTTATTGAATTCTATAATGCTAAAGCAATGGATAGTGGATAGCTGAAGTTTTAATAAACATGGCAAAATATTAGCCAATAAAGGGCAAAATACAAAGCTGTCTGAGATCTCACAGATTAAATTAACAAAAGGCCTAACTACAACAACCCAAGAAAATTTACATTTCCAAACCCCCCCTCCAAAAAAAACTTGCTTAATCAATCCTATTTTGAAAAAGGTATCCTTACCAAATTAATGGTGTCAAAGACTTGTACTTCTCCAATAGTTGCACTCCCAGGATAAGCCAAGTAACAGTTGTCATTGTTTATTGACAGTGCACACAAACCTGTGAAGAATACAGGGAACCAGTGGTGAGAATGGGGAGGAAGAGGGAGAGAGGCTTAAGATTTTTTCCTCTGCCAATTAAAAGACAAATTTGTATATAGAAGACATACATAGCATTTAAAATTTTAGCAATTTACTTCATTTCGAACATTTGCCCACTTGATAATTACATAACTGGGGAGTATGGGCAACTGACCCGATTCAAATTTACCGAAAGTATATAATGCCAAGACAACCACTTTTAATGCCTAACAAATTTTTAATTTTAGAGCTTGAACTTGAACAGCTATTCTCATAAAAAGGAAAAGTATTGTGTTTTATATAAACATATATTAATTACAAAAATTCTTAACTTTTAAGATGTTTTGTTCAGTGACATTTTGTACCATGTTTACCTTTTAGACAATTCTGATTTTTTAATGAGTTTTATCAGTATTTTTGTTCCACTTTTGACAACCTAATTCTCTTTACCATTTTCTTGCATAGTTTCCTTTCGATTTTTTCTCTACTGCTCTTACTCAGTTAAAAAACAAAACCCTTACCTTTTGTCTTAGTATTAGTTCTATAAGATGGAAGCCTGGCAAAGGCTAGACAATCAGGGTTAAGTGACTTGCCCAGGCAGGGTCATATAGTTAGGAACTGTCTCTCATTTGAATTTTAAAAATCAGTTTTTGCTTTAAAATTTTTCTTTAGTTCTTCTAGGACTTGGACTGCATTTTTATCTGAGGCTTAGCTTATAGATGTTTAAGTCATTGTCTTCTCAGTTTGTTGTTGACCTATCATAATGTAAGTTTTATGGTAAACTTTTTTTCTGTTTGTAGGAGTCTGCTCACCTCTCTGGAGATTGGAGGTGGGTTATATCTAGCCTGAGCTTCTCTGTCTTTTCTATATAATCTTTGCCACTTTCATAACTTAGTGGGGGGCCCATGGAGTTTTCAGTGTTTCCAATATGATGTGATCCTGGAAGAAGTCCCCTTACTGCCCTCTTGGTCTGAAGTTCTAATCCTTACTCAGGCAGGGATCCCCTGTTCCCCCATGACCACCTCTCTCTGTCCTGTAACTGGGTACTGGTGACAGAGTGGCCAGATGGCACCTGTTCCTACTCCCAGTGCTAATATATGGTGTCTCCTGAAATCTACTGCTACATGCTGTTACTACAGTCAGGCATTATAACACCACTACTGGTACTGCATGCTCTGATCCTGTCCCTGCCCCACAGATCTCTGACTTCCTAAGCTGACATAAGCTGGAAAAATGGCATGAAAAAAAATTGGCTTTCCTGCCCAGAACTCAATTTAACAGTTCAGGTTGTTTTGGAGAGGATGCGTTTAAAGCAAAATGCTTTCATCTCACATTCTTTGACTGCCAAAAAGAAAATTACCTATGCCTAATTTTCTATACGTATCACTTAAGGTGATATTTATATATTGCTTTCCAGTTTACAAAGTACTTGCTTTCTACAAATTCCCATTCAATCCTCAAAACAACCCTGTGGGAAAGGTACAAAAGGTTTGGGGTTATAGGCATTTTACAGATATGCCTGAGAAAGGTGGGAATCTAGCTCTTCCTGATTTTATGTCTGTCTATATCCACTAAACTTTTAGTCTCTTATAAATTACTTAAATCCAGTGTAGTTAGGAAATCTCCCACCTGCAGTTACCTAAAATAATTGAAAGGTAACTATAAAGATACATGATGGAAACCAAATATTTTAAAGAGTGTTCTGAATTTTCCAATAGACTAATACAGAGTATTAGTTTTCTTTTCAGAAGTGAATTTACCTGCAGGGTTTGGGGGAGTTTCCCTGATTGTATGCAGTACCTTCATATCACGAATATTGTGTATGTATAGACATTCTTCTAGGCATACTATCAACCTCTAAAGAATGAAATGAAAAAAAAAGAAACAAGATTACCATATGAATCTATCCTGAAATGTTAGGATCATTTAAATATGCATTTGTTTAATGAAAGTAATACATAATAATTACCGCATCTGTATATCAGAGTAGTTAGATTTCTCTAATAACAGCAGTATTTATTCTACCAGCCAGCTGTGCAATTATCTTTCCCTTACACTCAACTCCATGCCATGAACAGAAAGCTTTTAGGGATCCTTAGGGAGAGCCCTTTTCCTGACAATGCACTTATTCACTAAGCAAATAAGAGCTGAGTAGGGAAGTCTCATAAAACCAAATCAAAAAAGATTAAGGTTCTCCTATGTGCAGAAAACAGGAAGGGATGAGCTAAAGTTCCTCCTTCTCTAAAAACATAGGAACTGGTTGGGGAGGTAAGACATAAATATATAAAATGCTAAACCAAATAATGATTCAAAACAAGAGTGGAAAGGATGTCACAAGAATATACAATTGTGTGATGAGCTGACAGGAAGGTAGAACTGCAAGGCATATTTGGGAGACAATGAATAAATTGGTTTTGCTGAAGAAGAGGATTCATGAAGGCAAGAAACTGAAGGACCTTGAATAAAGGAGTTTGAACTACTGTGAGAAATGAAAAGTCATTGAAACATTTACAAAAAGATCTGGATACATTTAACTCCCTATTTTTCAAAGGCTGTTAACTCACCTGTCTATTCAATTTGACTGCCAATATTGTATTGGAATAGCTATAATTGCATATTTCAGTCCCCTTCTTAAAATGGCAGACTTTTAGTTTTCGTGGAGCTTTGAGGCTAACAATGGCCACCAGGCTACTTGAAAACAATCTTTCCACAATACACACGTCTTCTGTATCAGCTGAAATATAAATACAAAGTGAGAAGAATCCATGTTAGTGCACATCCTGACAACTAAGATAAATCAATCCTTAAGATGATGTTATTCAGACAGAGCACCTTTTAGAAACATTCTATCTAGGGCAAAGACTCCTGGGCAAGTGCTCATCTTAAACCTAAAAGCAGACTAAATACCTGGAAATACAAATTCAAGAGAGTCCACTGTAGAAGATTACTACTCAGGTATAGGTGTGTGTGTGTGTGTATATTTATATTTATTTGTATATATATATTTATATACACATACATATGTATGCTACTGCAATAAAATTTTCCTGACTTGTTCATTTTAGTGCTCAAAAAGATGGTTATACAAACCCAGATTGTACATAGAAGATAAAATGAGGAATAATCATTTGCTTAACAGAAAATTCCTTTAACTGGGAAGTATCTCTGCTGTCTCTAAAATATAGCTCAACCTAGAAATACTTAAAACCTATTTTCTAGGGATTATATCTATATCATAAAAGCATATAAATTAAGATGCCATGGCATTATTTTACTCTTCAGAATCACCTCTGATCAAAACTTTCAGGGTCAACAGGTAAAACCAAAAGAAAACAAGTTGATCTTGCATTATAAGGATAAAGCATACATGAATTCTAGATATAGTACAACATATTTTCAATTTTTTGACAGCTAATGCCCTGGACTGGAGATAGATAATTCATCCTAAAAGAAGGTAACAAAAGCACATTTGCAGAATGTAACTTGAATGTAAATCATACAAATGGGTATGATGAAAAAAAGCACTGGACTAAAAGTCAGAAGGCTGGATTCTGGATCTGTCTTCTACTAATAATAATTGTGTGCCCCTGATCAAGGTCTCAAATCTCATTAGCAAAATTAGGACATTGGTAAATTATGGGTTTGAGTCATGGATCTCGTTGGCAGTCTGAAAAAGATCTTTCCTTCTCAGAATTAAGTTTTATAATATTCACAGACCCAAGTTAATAGCCCATTTCATTCCTATCCCTGTATGATTTCCAGTGCTAAATTTCTATGATTTTGAACGTGCTCCTAATTAAAACTGGGAAATACAGAAACACTATTTTGTAGGTAGGAAAATTTAAGCCAAATGACTAACCAATCTACCCCACCTCCAAATTTTAGAGAGACTCGTAATGAGTCCTGGAAATCTATTAAATTTTTGCTTCAAAGATCAGTTAACAAGCAAAAAGTTATCTGTTTGAATATTAATAAAACTTTGAAAACTTTATGACAGGTGACAAAAGTCATCATCTCAAAGTCACCCTGACCTATTATGAACTTTAGATGAGGAAAGGTAGGAATTTTTAAGATTTGAGTATGTTAAGGTTCCAAAAGAAAGTAGTGCTGGGACAGCTCCAAAAAAAATGAACTGAAAGCAGATGTAAATATATTTTGTGCCAGGCAAAGGAATGCCCTGTATGCTCATCATAGATTATGTTGAAGAGCTAGGAGGGTGGTATAAAAAAAGGGAAGGAACCTAGAAATTTGTGATCGAGCCAGATCGAGAAGCAGCCAAGGATGAGGTGACTAGATTTGAAGCCTAGGAAATTTTCTCAGAAAAGCAATTATAAGATAGTTTTACCAGCAAAAAAACAAGGGTGTGCTTGGAGATTATAATTGAAGTCAGCTCATGGACATAAGAGCAAGATACTGATACTATATGTACCTAGAAAATAAGACCATTTTTGTACAGAAACCAAGGATAGTTTTAACTCGAACAACCTAGAGTGAATAAGTACAAACAAAAAAGGATCATCTTAGCCCAGGAGCTAAAGGAATAAACTTGGATTTAAAGTACAAAATAAAATAGTAAGAATAGCCAATGAGGTCTCATGATTCTATAATTAACTATTAAGCGGTTACTATGCACTGTATGATCCTTGGTAAGTCACTTAACATGGAAAAGGAGATGGCAAACTACTCTAATATATCTTTGCCAAGAAAATTCTATATGGAGTTCAGAAGTGGGACACAACTGAACAACAGGCTGTTGTTACCTGTTACGTAGTAACATGCTCAGTAATATGCTAGATAATTTACCAAGTGTTTACTATGTATTCAATAATTGCTATGGGATATGCAAATATAAGTCATGTTCTCTACTCTGAAGTTTATGATCTAGTTACATAGATATAACTGAATACATTTAAACTTGTTAACACTATAATATAGCATAATTAATATGCTAAAGAGTGGTACAGATCATACAGAAGACAGTGTAATCAAATCTGTGTAACCTGTAGCGACTCTGATGCGTAAAAGGATCTTCTAGGCCAACTGGGATGGATTCTGCTAATAGTGATTAATTCAAACTATTCACCTTAGGAGTTACTTAAATTACAATCTTCCTACAATAGGATTCAACCAACTTATAGTATCTACAAAGAAATTCAGGAAGGCATTTTATTTCAGACATCTCGGTGTTACAGATATGTTGGTAATTTTATTGCAGCTGTTAAGTAAATTCTTTTTAACATTTCAATTTAATACATTAAATAGTATATGTTCACTATAGTGAACAGCACACAATAGCCATAGCTAGAGCAATCATTTCCTAATTCTAAAAAACAAAACCTGAGTGCCTAAAATGTATTAGTACTGAACAAGAATTAACATATTAGAATTCTAAAGTAAAAGAATAGATGATCAAGCTGAAGGAAAAAGAAAGAGAAGTACAAAGTGATTACTACAAAAGGTAAGATACCAGGATCAATAACACCTTTTGCTAGTCATATAAAGGTTTAAATATGGGAAATGTAATTTTTACTGTTCAGCTGAGTGATATTTGCAAAAGATGAAATTGTTTTTCCTTATCTAAAAAGTTGGGTCCTACTTCATTTTAGGGATAACAATGTTTCTGGCCATTTCCTCACAGTGCTGTTTATAACAAAGAACATTATCTCTCATACTAAGGCAGTGAAAGAAAAATGAACATCACAACATGATATATGTCGGATTGGATGTTTAGAAAGTTCTTGAAATGTAAAATGCCTGCTATACCATTATAAAAAACTTGAGAGAAAAAGGTTAAGTTACTTGAGTTTCCTACACAGGATCCATTATTATAAATCTAACCTATATATAAAATCAACTTTCAATGCAATGGAGCTAGTCAAGAAAGATACCCCCTAAATGCAGCCGCCCCCCCCAATCTTTGGTCTAATAATGCAAGGAGCAATCTCTAGTACTTTACATTTCTTACTAAGCAAAGAAAGTCTGTAAACATTAAGCTTCAGAAGTATGTGATTTACATAGAGAATATTTTCCTAGATTAGAAACATGTAAGAATTCCAAGTAAAATATATGCAAGGAACACACATCTCAAAATTTGAGTGAATACTCATTTAACATCCAATCTATCAAAATGCTTAAAGGGCATCTTCTATACCAGTGGTTCCCAAATTTTTGGCCTACGGCCCCTTTTCCAGAAAAAATATTACTTAGCGCCCCCTGTCACATACTATCACCACCCCCCCAATCTGGATCGCTGCAGAACCCACCAGGGGGCGGTGGCGCCCACTTAGGGAATCACTGTTCTACATCAACTGAGATGAACTCTGATTTTTTTACTCTGCTATAAAGTGATCAAAACCAATATAAAAGATTTGTCTTAGGGGTTCATTAAATCACTCTTCCTATACACACACACACACACACACACAAAATAGGATTCAACCACTATATAGTCTACAACAAAATGAAAACAGCAATAAATTTCTTTTAAATTAAATGTCTAACTGAATTATTTCTTTAATAGTGCTCAGTCTGAAACATCCTTCTAACAATTTAAGTGAAGACGAGCCACAGATTTGCTTGTTTCCAAAAGTAATGAAATTCAATTCCTACTGGATCAAGAGAAAAAGGGAAAGAATGTTGTGTGTGTGTGTGTGTGTGTGTGTGTGTGTGTGTGTGTGTGTGTGTATAAAAGCAGNTGTGTGTGTGTGTGTGTGTGTGTGTGTGTGTGTGTGTGTGTGTGTGTGTGTGTATAAAAGCAGTGATATATCTTGTATCTTGTAAAAAAGTATGCTTTGTTTTCAGCTTCTTTATAGAAAAGAGGCTGGGAAACAATGACATCACTTCCAGAAGCTAATACAAATTCCTAAAGGCCACAAAAAAAAGATCTTAATGTTCAAAATAAAAAATAAAATAAAGGCAAAGCATTCAATAAGTAAAGCCATAGAACATTTGCTTTTTGATCATTCTTTCAGTGTTAAATAGTCATCTGTATTCCACCTTGTTGGGTCAGTCTGTAAAACATGTAATCATTATTTGGCTTAACAAGCTAGCAGTTAAATTTTTGCCTTATCAGAAAAATCTGAGTAGGGAAAGGAAAAGGGAAGTGCCCAAATAGCAACAATGTAATACAAAAGAACTAAATCATTAAATTGGTTAATTTGCTAACCCAGTGTTTTAAGAAATAAATCTAAAGATTCTCAGATTATTCTATCAAGAAGTTTCATTCTCAAATGGCAATGTTGCAAGAGAATGGTTCAGACATTTTAATGTGCTGATTTCACCTTTATCCACCAGAATTATTCATAATTAACAAAATAAGTCTCCCATAATGAACTGAAATCTCCCACTCATAACTTAACTCTTACAAAGAAGCTTACCATCCCAAAGTTGATACTACTTTTTAACTGCATAATATAGACTAATACCAAGATAGTACAGCATAACACAAGAAAATTAGTGATTCTGTACTCACAATGTCCTAGGAGCCTTTATGATAAAACAAATGAGCTTAGATGAAATGCAAAAAGGAGAAAACAGAATACTTACTACATTCATAAATCTGTTCCAGCTTATCCACAGAAGAAAGGGAGAAGAATTTGTAACCAGATTTACTCCCAACAGCTAAGGATCTAGAAAAGAATTAAATTATTAGAAATAGTCAAAACATGGTTTAAAATTAATGACACATACTAGGGAACTTTTCTATACCTATATAATCTTAAGAGATCTGCATAGACACTTAAGTCAAGTGATTTGCCTGAGGCCATGTGTCAGATGTGTGATATGACTGCTAACTTACTCTATTCACTGTCATATACCTTTTTACAGATGATAAAATGCAAAATTACATTTCCAACTGGGAAACTAGCCTACTGTGTGTAAGACCACTAGAGATGCAAAACAAATCAAGAACTTGTTATTTTAAAGGAAGTGAGGTGATAAAAGGAGAAAATAGAATGTATATTAAAGATATGACACATATCCTCACAGCCAGGAAATTTGTAGATAGTCATAAAATGGTGAAGATTTGCCTGACCTCATTTGTTACAGTACTGCACTTAGCAAAACTGATCATCTAAGAGGATTCACATATTCACATGCTAAAAATGTTTAATTATGATTGCATTATGGTTAACAGAAGATTTTTACCTGTACCTATAGTTCAATAAGACTGTAAATTGTTGCCCCAAAGTGTCAGGATGCTATAGTGTCAGAAAGTTAGCTTGAAATAAGGATAGCCATGGACCAATAGGGCAATTTTGTAATAAAGTATATCATGTTATCACCCACCATAACAACTGCTACCAAAAAGTTAAAAGGACCTACACAAATATAAGGTAATTACATAGAGAATACTTCTCTATGAGAATTCTAGAGAATTCTTTTTCAGTGAAAACCTAAATTATTTTTCCTTGATTACTACACTCCACAACATTACTGGAAGAAAATAAAGACCAAGAAAACACAATAAAAATGGGGGAAAAAATAAAAACAAATTAAGTAGCAATAGATGGGATAAGAACCAGTTATTATAAATCATTTTAAGCATCACTTAGACCATATAAAGAGAAAATGAAGTACAGGACCAGAAACAAAAGCCAGATTCAAGCATACGTTTCCCCAACAGTAAAAATTAAGATAATTCTCATAGTTATTTTTTACAAAGCTGTTATGTGTTATTATGTTTATATAGAATATAATATATATAATATTACATATTATATATAATAATTTATATAAGATATGTTAAAGTATTTTATAATTACAAAATACTATATAAATGTGAGTCATGAAACTATAATCTAGAAGAACAAATTTGACATTTTATTTATATTTACATATGAAGGAAACAAAAAGTTTCAACTAAAAATGCCATACTACAAAGTAATGCAATTTATTTGACACTGGTTAAAAATTAGAAAAGTTGACGACATCTGGGTGGTTCAAATCTTGCCTCAGATACTTCCTAGCTGTGTGGCCCTGGATAAGTCACTAGGCCCCCACTGTCTAGCTCTTACCACTCTTCTGCCTTAGAATCAATACATAATACTGATTCTAAGATGGAAGGTAAGGGTTTCTTAAAATAAAATGTTTTTAATTAGAAGTTAATTACCCAACATATATAGAAGCAAACATACTTGTTTGATAACTAAAGACCCCAATTATTGGACAGGACTCAACATGCAACAAAAACTCCTAGGAAGCTGGAAAATAAGCTGGTTTTATTAGGTTCAGATCAACATCTCACAGTAAACATCAAGATTAAGTTCCAAAAGGATACCAGAGACATTAATGCATTGCTGGTGGAGTTGTGAATTGATCCAACCATTTTGGATGGTAATTTGGAACTATGCCCAAAGGGCTTCAAAAGACTGCCTGCCTATACCCCAAAGAGATCATAAGGAAAAATACTTGTACAAAAGTATTTATATCTGCGCTCTTTGTGGGGGCACAAAATTAGAAAATGAGTGGATACCCTTCAATTGGAAAATGGTTAAACAAATTGTGGTATCTGCTGGTGATGGAATACTATTATGCTAAAAGGAATAATGAACTGGAGGAATTCCATGTGAACTGGAATGACCTCCAGGAATTTATGCAGCGTGAAAGAAGCAGAACCAGGAGAACATGGTACACAGAGACCAATACACTGTGGTAAAATTGAATGTAATGGACTTCTCTACTAGCAGCAATGCAATGACCCAGGACAATTCTGAGGGACTTATGAGAAAGAACGCTAACCATATCCAGAAAAAGAACTGTGGGAGCAGTGATGCAGAGTGAAGGAGCAGAACCAGGAGAACCATAAACAGACTAATACACTGTGGCACAATCGAATGTAATGGACTTCTTTACTAGTAGAAATGCAATGATCCAAGACATTTCTGAGGGACCTATGAGAAAGAATGCTATTCACATCCAGAGAAAACTGGAAGTAAAAACACAGAAGAAAAACAACTGCTTGATCAGATGGGTTAGATGGGGATGTGAAGTGATCACTGTAGAGCAAATATCAACATGGAAATAGGTCTTGATCAATGACACATGTAAGACCAAGTGGAATGGGAGGGGGAGTGGGAGGAGAGGAAAAGAACATGAATCACGTAACCATGGAAAAATTTTCTAAATTAATCAATAAAAATTTTCAGAGCAAAAGGATAGCACATAATTAGTTATAAAAGGTCATATCATAAACAAAAGGAGTAAAGGAGGAAATGTCTATTAGATCTAAGGGTGGAGATGAGATCATGACCAATCAAGGGATAAGGTCAATGAAGACAAAAGGGACAATTTTGATTATGTAAAATTGAAGCTTTTGCACAACAAAAATGAAGCAATAAAATCTAGAAAGAAAAAACTTAAATGGGAAAATTTTCTGCAGAAATTTTCTAATAAAGGTCTGATATTTGATACATTGGGGGAATGATTCAAACAGAACAGGAGTCATTCCTCAATAGATAAAAGGTCAAAGGATATAAACGGGGAGCTCTCAAAAAGAAATATGACCTACCTAGAGAAATAAAGAAAAAAATGTTCCAAATCACTATTAGGAAAATGCAAATTAAGCAACTATAAAGTTCTACTTCAAATCAGAAAGTCATTGGCAAAAAAAAAGGGAAAATAA
Organism: Gracilinanus agilis; assembly: GCF_016433145.1. Taxonomy (NCBI): domain Eukaryota; kingdom Metazoa; phylum Chordata; class Mammalia; order Didelphimorphia; family Didelphidae; genus Gracilinanus; species Gracilinanus agilis. The sequence continues at coordinate 205,732,203 of NC_058130.1, forward strand.
ACATGTTAGAAGGGAAAAAAAGGCAGAAAAACACACTTAAGAGCTTTGAATCGGTCCAGGCATTCTAGAAAACAATTTGTAACTATACCCCCACAAGTTATTAACTTGTAAATTTCCTTTCACCCATAGTACTTTCACCTAGTACTACTACTAGGCTTCTACTACAAGAGATCAAAGAAAAAGCCACATATGTATAAAAATATTTATAGGAGCTCTTTTCTGTATTGGCAAAGAACTAGAAACTAAGGGAGTGTCTATTAAGTGGGGAATGGATGGAGTATCTACTACACTCTAAGAAATGATAAAAAGGGAAGGCTTATGAGAAATCAGGAAATACTTCCGTGAACTGATAAACAAAGGGAGCTTCTGCTCCAGAACACAAATCTATACAGCAACAATATTGTAAAGAAAAATTATTTAAGAACTCTGATCAATACAATGATCAACAAGGATTTCACAGGACCAATGATGAAACATGCCACCCCCTCTTGACAGAGGTAATAAACTCAAGACAGAGTCAAATTTGTTTTGCTTGACCATTCATATTTTATACAGGGTTTGGTTTTTCTCTCAATGGGGGTGGCAGGGATGGGGATGGTGGTGGTGAAGGCTACTGACAGGGTTAACATAAAAAAGGTAAGAAGAGGATCATTAAAATGGAAGAGGTCAATAGGAAATGCATTCGAGCAGGATGGTTTTGAATATGTTTAGTATATATTTAAAACAAAAGCAAAAATATATTTGCAGCTTCAAGTGCAATTCTCTATGTTATACTTGTATATGGAAACTTATTTGTTGAGTTTTTTTAATTTTAGAAAAAGTTAAAATTAAAAATTACTAAAGGAAAATGGGAAAACTCTAGATATCCCACTGACACACAAAATGGCCAAAATGGAATTCCCTATCTTTCCTCCCAAACTTACCTTTCCTCTAAACCAGTGATTCCCAAAGTGGGCACTACCACCCCCTGGTGTGTGCTGCAGCAATCCAGGAGAGCTGTGCCGGCCACAGGTGCATTTATCTTTCCTACTAATTGCTATTAAATTTTTAAAAATTAATTTCCAGGGGGCTAAGTAATATTTTTTCTGGAAAGGGGGCAGTAGGCAAAAAAAGTTTGGGAACCACTGCTCTAAACTTTCCTTTTTCTTTCAAAGTCAACCAATTTAATGATCTCAGCATCCTTGACTATTCATCAGCCTTTCTCACTCTACTTTTGGAATCAGTTCCCAAAATCTTTACTTAGAACTACTTTAATTCAGGGCCTCAGCACCTCCATATTATCAGAACAGTTTAATTGGGTTACCTGCCTCAAGGCTAAAGCCTTTTCAGGTCATTCTACAGAGATCTTTTTTAAGTTTGTATATGATCATCTCAGTCCCAAACTCTTCTTCAGTGGCTGCTGAAGTTTTTATAGCCCTTTACAAACTTTGCTCCAATGTATCTTTCCATAGCCTCACTGTACACTACTGCCAGCACTGATCCAACCAAAATGGTCTGTTCCTCGATAGAGCTGTCTTTCCCTTAACCTCAGCATCATAGAATTCTTTTCTTCTTCCAAGAAGCACTACCTACCACATGAAGCCTTTCTAATTCAAATTGTCTCCCCTTCCCAAACTAATTAAAGTACTTTGCATTTATTTACACTTATCTTCATAGGTACATGCTGTATATAATTTCATCTGTATGTTAATATATGTTATTGTCTTCACTCAGACTGTAAGCTCCTTAGGAGTACATATTATTATTCTATTTTGATAAAAACAGTGTTACTAACTTTTAACAGTAAGATGGAAGATCACTTGACCTCATCTGCCTTGCCACTGAGTCTTAAGGACTGCTCTGCTATACTCTCCAACTTCATACATAGAATCTCAGACACCTGACCCCTAGGTCTTACCTACAATTGGTCAAATAGTTCTTTATAGGATAGTGCATCTCCCAATTAGAACTTTTTGAGCTCTCTGAGAATAGGGATTCTCTGGCTGTTAACAACTGCTTTTTCATTCAAGTGATCAATTTCAAACAAGAGGGATGAAAAGGGCAAGACAAAGTTAACTGTCAAGCAAACTTTGAACAAATCACAAAAAGTAAAGAAAAAAATCATTTAGGCTTGAGGATAAGACATAAGGAAATCAGAAAATCAGAAAAGTTGCACTATAACAAAAGATAGGATGAAATAGCAAAGCCATAAAAAATGAAATCTTGTTAATCATGAAAACACACTATAGTTACAGAATCCTAGCTATGTTTTTTAAAAGTAAAATAGGTTTCAAACTATTCTTAAATGAAAATGAGATAAGTGAATTTGGTTAAGTTGCAGGGGCCTCTAAAAAAGATAGATATTTTTGTTCTAAAACTGCTTTTTCTTACAGACTTGTTTCTTTAATATAAAGTAATAAAAATTTTAAAACTTGAGGTCTTTCTTCATTCAGCTACTTTAGTTTGTTATCTCTTTACACAGTTTAACCTTATAAACTTTAATATTAAGAAATAAAAGTTATACTGTAACATAACACTCTTCACTTTCTTTTATTTAAGAAAAAGAACCACAGAATACTCCCCATTAATAACTTTTGAAGGTCCCTATAGAAAGCAAGTGTTCTTAACCTTTTATCTGCCATTGATGCCTTTGGCAATATGGTGAACCTTCTCAGAATGTTTCTTAATTGAAGGAAATGCTAAATTTTGGTTGAAAAGTGTAAGAAAATACATAAAATTTTTCCCATCCATATTCATGGGCCCAAGCCCAAGAATTTTTATTTTTATAGAAACTTTACAGAAAGTTCAGAAATTATGCTGAAAGGACAAATAGCATATAATCATGAAGGGTTCAGAACCAGGCTAAAAGGAGAGCATTTCTCTAATGCTTTCCCTTTTAATTTTCAAAACTGTTCTATGATAAAAGAATTATGTATTTTTTTCCATTTTGTAGATTCAAAAGGCAACTTAAAAGCAACAAGAATGCTTTGCAATTACTGAGTTCCAATTTAACAAGGTAAGGGGGCAGCTGGGTAGCTCGGTGGATTGAGAGATAGGAGGTCCTAGGTTCAAAGCAGGCCTCAGACACTTCCCAGCTGTGTGACCCTGGGCAAGTCACTTGACCCCCATTGCCCACCCTTACCACTCTTCCACCTAGGAGCCAATACACAGAAGTTAAGGGTTTAAAAAAAAAAAACAAAAAAAAAAAGGTAAAAAAAGTTAGTGATTATGCAAAATGTTTAAATTCTATACATTACCTAAGGTAATACTGATTTCACTCAAAATATTAATGACTTCAAATGTAAATTTTACTAGTGGAAATGTTAGAATTCCCCATCATTATGAATAATGAAATTAACCTGTAACAGACTGCCCAAATTATTTTTTTGTTGTACTGAATATTTGTAATGCAGAATACCAGTTCAAATAATGGTTCGTGAAATGGTCTCAAAATTATTTCATTAAAATGTTTTTTGTTGCAAAAATATGTTAGAAGCCTTGGCCTATAGTCATATATCTCTTTAAAACATTACATTTTGTAAACCTTATCTTCCTTGACTATTCAATACAGTAAAGAAATCAGTGTTAACAGAAGAAACATTGCACTATAAATCAGAACACTGGTTCTATAGCACAGTGTTGGTAGGTGCTTGGAAAATAAAGCTTGTTGAGGGGGCAACTAGGTGGCTCAGTGGATAAAGAGCCAGACCTAGAGATGGAAAAATCTTGGGTTCAAATCTTCCTGTGTGACCTTGGGCAAATCACTTAGACCCTATCACCTGGCCCTTCTCTTCTGCCTTGGAACTGATACTTAGAATTAGAAGGTAAGAGTTATTTTTTTTTAATAATTTTCGTTTTATCAATAACAAGCTGAATGACCTTGCCCAAATATTTTGCTTTTCTGAGTCTCAATTTCCTCATTTATCTTTTTTTTTTAATCCTTATCTTCTGTTTTAGGATTGAAACTAAGTACCTATTCAAAGGCTTAAGGGGTGGTGGTGACCCAGGGTCACACAGCTTAGTAAATGTAGTAGGCTAGTAAGAGGCCAAATTTGAACTCAGGACTTCCCTTGTCTATAGAACTTGCATGCTAGTCACTGAGCCACCTAGCTGACCCAGTTCCTTCATTTCTTAAAATGAGGTTTAAGAATCAGTGATCTCCAAAGTCCCTGGTCCAAATGTATGATTGATTGTCTAATGTAACCAACTATACTACCTAATTTTGCAGCTCCATTTCTCCTGTTCAGGAGAGTGTGCTCCTTCTAGATTCAAGTCTAATTGAAATAAGCATTCAATTTCTAGTTTGCTACTGTATTGATTACATTCAGTAAGACAAAATCTAAGGACCAACAATTACTCTGGATAGAGCCAAATGACACACTCCTCCACCACCCTTACATCATTTCCTCTTACTCACTTCTCAAGATGGCTCTCCTCCCTCTTAGTCCAATAAGTCAGGAATCTTCAGCAATCTCATCTCTTAACTATCTTCATAGATTCTCAGAACCAACTTCTGAAGAATCTCATTAACAGCCCAGCCATCCTTTCTTTTTCCAACTCTAAGGGCTTGTGTCCTATACATTCCCATGACATCTTCTCAGAACAAAAAGGCTCAAGAGCCTCAATGAACACCAAAATAATGCCCCGATTTTTTTATACACTTAAGTTTTTCCTCCAGTTCAATACTCAATATACCAAAGTAATTATTAATTTCCTTCTTGCATATCTGCCGATTTCAGTGATGCATGCAACAAGAACACTTAAGAAAAGACACTATTGACTTCTACAAAATGACTGCCACCTGCAGTAGGAAAAGTGGAGAAAAGAATCCCAAGCCAATTGATTTTCAGTCCGAAAGACCAAGGTTCAAATCCCATCTCAGAAAGTGTGACTCTGGACAAGTAGGTTAACCTTTCTGGGCTTCAGTTTTCTCATCTGTCTCTAAGGTCCTTTCCAGCTTGAACTCTTATGGCTGATTCCAGAATGGTAACCCCAGGGATATACTTTTTTCGGTGTGAATTTAAACTTAGAATGAGGTTTAAGGAAAAATATCCCCCAGCCCACTTTTCTTAAAAACTTTCTTAAAAAAACTTCATACGTAAAAGAGCTCTGGGACAAACTACTCCCCCCTCCCTCCCATTCCTAGTCTGGAAAAAGCCAAGAAATTACTAGAGAGTAACTCTTAAAGACTTTGATTCCCCCCACCAGGAAGCGATAGTCCCTGAAGCTTTCGTGATTGGCCCAAACCCACCCCACCTCTCTCCCAGCCTCCCAGGGAAGGCCTGGCCTTCACCCCAACCCTCACTAGGAGGTTTGGGGGGGAGGGGGGAAGCTTGAGAGAGGGGGTGGAATATCACTCCTAAGGCCTGAAAAGAATTGCGTCCACAGGAAATGGACTCTGGAGGGATCCCCTCTTCCACCCCACCCAGTCTCACCACCTCTCCGGGGCCCTTCCTTACGTGTTGTCCTGGTTGAAGTTGGCGAAGAGCAGCTGGCTGGAGCCGGCCTCCCCGCTCTGACTGGCCAGGTTCATGGCTGAGAGGGGGGGCCTGGGCTCGGGCGCTCTACCTCCCGGGACGGGAGAGACGAGGGAGTCAGGGTCGGCTCCAGGCCCCTCTCTCCGCCGCCGTCGTTGTCGTCTCCTGCGTCGTGGGTCCTCCAGCTGCTGTGGTTGTGGTTGCTACTGCTTCTACTGCCGCCGCCGCCGCTCGCTGCTCCAACTTCTGCTGTCGCCTCATCCCTTCCCGTCTCTTGTTTACGCTCCAGGTCCTAAACCTCGCAGGGCGCTTGCGCCGCTCCGCCCCCACGGCCGCATACGATCGGGGTCGCGCACAGGCGCAATAGCCCCGACACTCGTGCGGTGCTGAGGCTCACGGTGGCCGCGAGGGACGCTGGTTCTGCATGAGTGCGCACGCGCACCCCGTGAAGCGCTGTCTAGAGGTCCATTTCGAGGAATGCCGCCTCGGAGCCCGGGAAACTGCGCGTGCGTGATCCACTTGGAGCATGCGCATTGAGATTTTGAGGACATAACTTGTCTTTTTATCCATGTGTGGGAACTCTACTTTTTGGGTTAGAGCAGGAATTCTTTTTTTTTTTCTTCCCCCAAAGCATTTATCTTATGCTCTATAATCAATACTGAGTGGTAAGGGCTGGGAAATGGGGGTTAAGTGACTTACCTAGAGTCACACAGCTAGGAAGTACGTAAATGTCAAATTTGAACCCAGGACCTAGCTCTCACTCCACTGAGTTACATAACTGCCTCCAGAGAACAGGAATTCTGAATTCTTTTGTGTGCCAGGTAGCAACTTGGTGAAGCCGATGAACCCCAGCCCAGAATAATATGATGACCTAAAGACAGCCAGGTAGCACAATGGATTAGACACCAGACCTAGAAACAAGGGAGGGCCCGGATTCAAAAGTGACTTCGGAGGAGTTCTAGCTGTGTGACCCCGGGCAAGTCACTAAACCCTGATTGCCTGGGCCTTACCGCCCTTCTATCTTAGAATTGATACTAAGACAAAAGGAAGAGGTTTAAAATAATAATAGTAATATGGCCTACATTCAAAATTGAATGAAGTGCTGAATTTCAATTAGATGTTAGTGAAAATAAAAATGTAAATTTTCCACTAAATTAAGAATCGCTGAGTTATAGGTTTGTACTCTGAGGTCTTTTATTGCTAAGGTATGTGCATTCTGTGAGTTTGCCGTGTTTAACTTGACCTTGCAAATGTTGATGGTTCCCTAATTCATCCCACAAATTGGGTATCTGCTGTGAGCATAGTTTCCTATAAGCACAGACAGCTGAGGATAAAAATAATCAACAAGGAACAAAAAGCATTCATCATGTGCTGCTGATAGAAGATAAACTGGGAAAAAAATCCCCCTTGCTGCACTTTTCTAATGAGGAGGCCCTTAAGCTTCCTGAACACTATTCTGGTAGTTTTACCTTTCCAAAGGGACCTGAATTTTAAGAAGTTAAAACTAAGGCTAAAATTAATGTATTTATTTTTTTGGTTAGTTAAAAGATAAGGGGAGCTACACCCAATCTTCTCATTTACTACTCTTTGGCTTTGTAATGCTAACATTCTTATCCCTCCTTCCCTAATCAATCAGCAATTCTTTTGTTTTAAAGCCCTTACCTTCTACCTTAGAACTGCTCCTAGGTAGAAGAGCCTCTAGGGCTAGGCAATTGGGGTTAAGTGGCTGGACAGGTCACGCAGCTAGGAAGTGTCTGGGGTCCTATTTGAATCCAAGACCTCCAATCTCCAAAGTCTGGCTATCTACTGCCCCTTAGCAGTTGTTGAGTGCCAACTGCATACCAACTATTGTACTAGACTCTTGAATAAACAGGAAAGCAGTTCTCTGGATTTGAGTTTTTAACCTAGAAGCTGTGAGGAGAAAGCAAATACATTAATCAATCAATTATTAAGCACTTTCTAGGGGCTAGAGACTGAAGTACAAAGAATCCCTACTCACCAGAGACTTAGTCAACAAGTTAAGGCCTTAGGAACTGCCATAAAGATGGAGATGCAAAAGCAAAACAAAACGAAACAAAAAGGAATCAACCCACCCAGTCCCTGCTTACCTTCTAATAGGAGAGATGACCTGCAACTAAGTACAAAAATATATAATGTGTAAATAGAAGAAAGAAGACATTGGGGTTGGGGAGGAGGGGTAGAGACTGCAGGGACCTTTTAAAGATAGTAAGATTTAGCTCCTTGAATTTTTTGAGATTTTTTTGAGATTTTTAAAAAGATTTTGAGTCTTAAAGGAAGTCAGGGAAACTAGGACATGAAGGTGAGGACAAAGAACATTCCAAGCATGGAGAAGGCAGAGTGAAAAGATGAAGTGTCTTGTGCAAGGAAGAGCAAGTGAGCAAAATGTAACAACACTGGAAAGGTATAAAGCAGCCAGGTTATGGAGGACTTTAAAAGCCATTTGAGGGGCAACCAGGTGCCTCAATGGATAGAGAACCAGGCCAAGAAACCAGAGGTCCTTGGTTCAAATGTGGCCTCAGACACTTCCTACTTTTGTGATTCTGGGCAAGTAACTTAAACCCAATTCCCTATCCCTTACCACTCTTCTGCCTTAGAACCAGTACTTGGTATCAGTTCTAAGATAGAAGATAAGGGTTTTTTTAAAAGTCATTTGATCATGAAGTATGTAGGGAGTGACTGGAGTTTATTGAGTAGGGAGCCAACATGATGAGACCTGTGCTTTAGGAACATTACTTTGGAATAGCTGCTGAGTAGAGGTGAACTGGAATGAGGAAGGCATATGCTGTTAATTTTAACAACTGGCTCTCTGGAAAAAACAAAGTATTCATGATGCATTTTTAAGTTTAATTTGCATTATTAGTAATTCTCTCCATCACTTCCTTAAGCTGAGATGATCAACAGAATAATAAATCAGACCCTGATTTGTGCCTTTGCTGATTTCCCAGGTGTAAATGCTCACACTAGAAATTTAACAACCAGATCTTCTGAACAGGTTAGAGCTGGATCCAGCTACTCTGAGTGAAAAGAGACTTGAGGAAGGGAAATTAGCCATAAGGCTATGGAAGTAATAAAAGGTTGAAGTGATGAGGGCCTGGGCCAGGGTGGTAGCTAGATAGATGGGTGAAGAGAAGAGCATGTAGATAAGATATTTTTACTTATATTCTGATGGGAGAGACAGGAAGCACCTATAAAAAATGTATATAACATTACTATAAATTAGTTAAAGACAAAGTAGTTTGGGAGAGAGGACACTAATGATTGAGGGGTATGCAGAAAGGCTTCATGCAGAAGATGGAGTTGGGCTGAGCCCTAACAGCAACAAGGGTTTTTTAAAGGCTCATTTGAGGAGAGGCATGTGTAAAGGCCCATATGGAAATTGAAGATGCAGTTTATTAAGACAAATTGGACTGAGATGTACAGTATATGAAGGATTTATAATGAGGCTACAAATACATGTAAGGGAGAGTGAGGCTATAAAGGACTTGAAATGCTAAAGTAGTTTACATTTGATCATAGCAAGGCCCTAGAATTTACTAAAAAGAGACATGATCAGATTTAGAGTTGGAGTTTAGTTTAGTTTAGAGATCAGAGAGTTTACTGGGTGGAGGATGAATTGGGGGAAGATAAGGTAGGGAAACCAGGTAAAGGATTAGTCCAAGGAAGAGGTGATGAAAGAGAGTATTTGTGACAAAAATAGAGAAAAGAGAATGGATATAATAGGTGTTGTGGAGGTAGAAATAACAAGACTTGAATATTGATTGAATATGTAGGAAGAGGAAGAGTGAGAAATGGAGAATGGGGTCCCAACCCTGGGTGACTGGAAGGAGGGTGCAGATCTTGACAAAAACTGAGAAGTTTGGAAGAGAGAGAGGTTTGGAGAAAAAGAGAATGTGTTTTCTTTTGGGACTTGTTGTTTGAGATGCCTATCCAGTTAGAAATATCCAATAGGGGGCAGCTGGGTAGCTCAGTGGATTGAGAGCCAGACCTAGAAACAGGAGGTCCTGGGTTCAAATTTGGCCTCAGACACTTCCCAGCTGTGAGACCCTGAGCAAGTTACTTGACCCTCATTGCTTAGCCCTTACCACTCTTCTGTCTTGGAATCAATAGGTTTAAAAAAAAAAAATGTCCACTAGAAATGCCGGACTGGAATATATGAAGGAGACTGGGTTAGATATTGAGATCAGAGAGTCATCTGGATAGAGATAATAATTCAACCTACTAAAGATGACCATGATCACCAAAAGAGAAGGTAGAGAGAAAAGAAACCAGAGGTACACCCTTAGTTAGGGGAACTGATAGGGCTGATGATTGATCAAAGGATACTTAGTGCCAAGGGGGAAACCTGTTGAAAGAGGAAAGTTCTCTTGGACAGAGTTAACCTGAGAGTCTACTTTTAACCCAAATTTGATTTTTTAAATCAATTATGTTTTTTACTTTTTAAAGTTCTTTTTATTATAGGTTTAACAATCAATAAATATTATAAACAATTCACACAAAAAAAACAAGAGGGGCATGCATGAAAAGGAATTTCTGTTATGTAATTATGCATGCATACATCCACATAATTTAATAACAATATCTGTAACAAATAACAAAAACAGGCCTGTTTCTATGAACGTCTGTTCTTCATTTTATTTTTTTCTATGCATTTTTGTTTTCTTTTGTTTTATGGAAGCTTTTGGGAAACCAGGAAAGTTGATTCCAAGAGGAATCAGTAAAGCCCAGCTTCCAGCCACCAACTAGTCCAACAAAGATCAAAGAAGAGGATCAGATATTGTAAGATGATCACCTGTGAAAGTCAGCTACTTGGAGCAATACAATGATCTGAACAATTCTGATGGACTTATGGCAAAGAATGCTATCTACCACCAGAGAATGAACTGTTGGAGTCAGATGCAGATCAAAGGATACAATTTTCTACATTAGTTTATTTGGGATTTTATTTTGGGGCTTTGGTTTTATATGAGTATTCTCTTACAACAATGGCCAAGTGAAAGTATGTTTTGTATGATAATACATGCATAACCCAGATCAAATTGCTTACTGTCTCAAAGACAAAGGAGGGAAGGAAGGAAGAGAGATGATTTGGATGTTATAATTCCCAAAAATTTATGTTGAAAAATGTTATTACATATAATTGGGAAAACAAAGTATCTTAAAATAAAAACTTTTTTTTTTTTTAATTTTAAACCCTTAACTTCTGTGTATTGACTTATAGGTGGAAGATTGGTAAGGGTAGGCAATGGGGGTCAAGTGACTTGCCCAGGGTCACACAACTGGGAAGTGTCTGAGGTCGGATTTGAACCCAGGACCTCCCATCTCTAGGCCTGACTCTCAATCCACTGAGCTACCCAGATGCCCCAAAATAAAAACTTTTTAAGTAAAATAAATGAAATAAAAAAGAAGAGGCTGAGACTGAGAAATGATTAGGAAATCTAAGGGGAAACAATAGTGGGTCTAACCTAAGATGTTCTTTTCCTCAAAAAGATTAATCCCTCCATTCCTATACCTGATCCCATCCCCTCCCTTCTCCTTCAGCAAGTAGACTGTACATCAAACATACCTTTTCTTACTCTCTCAAAACTTCATATTTCCCCTATCTACCAGTTGCTTCCCTGGTATCTTCAAACATATCTAGATTTCCCTTATTTATTTTTTTTTTAATTTTTTTTTGAAACCCTTAACTTCTGTGTATTGGCTCATAGTTGGAAGAGTGGTAAGGGTGGGCAATGGGAGTCAAGTGACTTGCCCAGGTCACACAGCTGGGAAGTGTCTGAGACTGGATTTGAACCTAGGACCTCCCCTCTCTAGGGCTGACTCTCAATCCACTGAGCCACCCAGCTGCCCCTAGATTTCCCTTATTTAAAAACAGTCATTTGTGACTCTATCATTCTGTTATGTTATTATCCCCTATCTCTCTTTCCTTTCACAGCCAAAATCCTAGGGGAAAGAAATCATCTTTGTCATTAACACCCTTCCCTTTCTTTCAATCCTTTGCAATCTGACTCCCAAACAAATCACTCAATTGAAACTGCTCTTTCCAAAGTTACCAATTATCCCTTATTCAAAAAATCCAATGGACTTTCCGTAGCCCTCATCCTTTTTGACCTTTCTACAATATTTTACAGTGTTGACTGGGTTCTTATTTGATTCCCTTTTTAATGACCCAATTGCTCATTCTTTTTTTTGATGTATCATTATCCATAATTCATCCCCTAATTGGAGTTCTATCCTCAAGGATCTTCTCTCTATATACTCTCTTCTGGTGATCATGTCAGTTTCTGTGGGTTGAATTACCAAGTCTATGCAGATCACTCACAGACCTATATATCCAGCCTTAGTCTTTTTGCTCAGTTCTGTATCACCAACTGAAAACTTCCTTTGAAGTCAACAACATGCATTTATTAAGCACCAACTATATGCCAGGGACTTGTGCTACACACTGGGAATACAAGAAGAACAAATGACAGTACCTGCTCCCAAGGAGTTCACAGTCTATTGGGGAAGACAACATGTAAACAACTATGTACAAACAAGATACAGTCAGAATAAATTGGAAATCACTAAAGGTCTTTGAGAGAAAACTGAATGATCACTGATCAGAGAAAACTGTGTAGGGGATTCTTTTATAGGTATTAATTAGTCTAGATGGTCTTTGACAGAGATGTCAAACTTGGAACCTACAGGATATCCAAGTGCAACCTACACTAGATTAAAATATAATTGAGAAATCTTTAATAAAATAAGTAAAAATATATTATAATATAATGTTAATTTGTGGTTTTTCTAAGTCAATATATGACCCACAGGAATCCATTTCTATTTGAGTTTGACATTACTGATTTGTGATATCCCTTTCAGCCCCCAAATCCTGTGATTCTGTAATGGAATGGGAAGATAAAGAGCCTGGAGGAGGGTAAACCAATGAGTAGATAATTGGAATAGCTTGCACAGATAAAGTATAGGACTAGGAATGACAGTGGAAATGCAAAGAATGAATAGAAGCATATTGCAGGGGCAACTAAGTGGCTCAGTGGATTGAGGGCCAGACCCAGAGATGGGAGGTCCTGGGTTCAAATTAGGCCTCAGACTTCCTAGCAGTGTGACCCTGGGCAAGTTACTTAAACCCCACTGCCCAGCCCTTACTACTCTTCTGCCTTAGAACCAATATACAGTTTTAATTCTAAGACTGAGGGTAAGGGAGAAGGAGAAGGAGAAGGAGGAGAAGGAGAAAGAGGAAAAGGAGAAGAAGGAGAAAGAGGAGGAGAAGGAGAAGGAGAAGAAGGAAAAGAAGCATATTACAAAAGAAAAAGAAACAATTTAGAGACTGGATATGGGGTAAGGAAGACAGAAGTTAAAGATGATCTCAGGTGTGTAGCTTGGATGACTGGGAAAAAGATGGGGCCATTAGAGAAGAGGAATGGAGAGGAGCTGTTTAGAGGGTGGAGAAGAAAAACATTGAGTTGGTTTTAAACCTGCTGACTTAGAAGTAACAGTGGAACATTGATGTGAAGATGTCTAATAAATAGAAGAAAGCTTTCAAAAGAAGTCAAACCTGTTGACAGACTTTAAGAATTCAATTCTGCATTTGCTTTGATAGGTCAAAAACTTAACTATAATTTCCTTTGATTTTGAGCATCCAATGTGTCAAGTGATGTGTCTGGTGATGCAATAGGTATGTCAAGATGAGGTAGACATACTTCCTATACTCCAAAAATCTACAATCAGCTTCCCTTTCCTCGTGCCCTATTTCCATTTGTGATATCACCATCCTTCCAGTTTCCCAATCTAGGTACCCAGAAATCATCTTTGAGTCTTCACTCTTTAGTCTTTATCCTGAATTTAGATTTATTTTGTCACCAGGTGGTATCATTTTTGCCTTCAGAATGTCTCTCAAATTCACACCTTTCCTTTTGCTCCAGTCCCTCTAATTTCAAGCCCCTATTGTAGGGCCATAAATTGAGCATGGGAAGAGACCTTAGATATGATCTGTTTTAACTCCCCTTACCTAGTAAATGAAGAAATAAGACCCATGAAAGTTAAGTGACTTTGCTATAGCTACAAAGGGAATAAGAGACAGAACCCAGTGCTCTGAATATAAATCCTATACTATTTCCATTCTTCTTGATTCCAAGCTCTCTTCCTCCAATATATCCTCCCAAATGCTGCTAGACTAAACTTCCTAAAACAGCATCTTTCTTATGTTAATCCTCTATTCAAAAATCCACCAATGGTTCCCTATTCTTCATTGTGTCAAGTCCAACTCTTCTACCTAGCTTTCAAAACCCTCCATAGTCTGGCTTCACCCATCCTTCCAACTTCATTCATTACCCACTACTCTTCTCTATCTGTAATATGTCCTCATGGTCTCTCTCAGAAGACACATTTATTTTCTTCATTAAAGTCTTTGTTCATTTAATTTCCCTTCTTTGAATTTCATCTTCTCTTACCCCAAAGTGTTTCCACAGAATTCAGAGATGGCAGATTGCAGTCAGGAAGACCTGAATTTAAATCTGACTTCATAAGTTTACTAGCTGTGTGACCCTGACCAAGTCAATTAGCTTCTATTTGCTTCAGTTTCCTCAGCTATCAAATGGGAATAATAATAGCACCTACCTCACAAAGTTGTTGTGAGGATCAAGTAAGATCAAATTTATAAAGTTCTTAGCATAGTGTTGGACATACAGTAGGAACCACTTTGTGGTTATTGAGTAATTTTAGTTTGTCTGACTCTTTGTGACCCCATTTTGGGGTTTTCTTGGCAAAGATCCTAGAGTAGTTTGCCATTTGCTTTTGTAGCTCATTTTCCAGATGAGAAACTGAAATAAACAGGATTAAGTGAATTGCCTAGGGTAGTGATAGTGAACCTTTTAGATAGGAGTGTCCAGCCAGTCCCAAACTAGAGACTGAGTGCCACGCCCACTCCTCCCCAGACAGAGAAGGGAGGAAGTCCTCCCACTGGGCTCTTGGGCAGAGGGGCCAAGGATGAGAAGCACAAGTGGAGAGGGGGAGGGGAGTGGCCCAGAGTGCTCCCCTCTCCCCTCTAGCTCTGTTGCTGCCTGTGAGCCACCCGTCTTACCCACTGTGTGTTCCCATTGGGTTTCTGGGCAGAGGGGTGGGTAATGTGAAAAAGATGTCATCAAGCACAGTGGAGAGGGGGAGGGGAGCAGCTCTGCCTGAGTTCCTCTGACTTTCTAGTAACAAACTGGGGGTGGAGTGGGAGGTGAGTACAGATAGGGGGTGTTGGGGGAAAAGGTAACCTGAGTGTCCACAGAGAGTGCTCTGTATGCCATCTTTGGCACCCATGCCATAGGTTTGCCATCACTGGCCTAGGGTCACACAACTAGTGTCAGTAGAGGAAAACTGAAGATGAATCTTCCTGATTTTAAGCCCAGTGTTCTATCCATTGTGCCACCTAGCTATCCCAGGAGACACTATATAAATGCTAGTTTCCTTCTCTCCCTTTCCCCCTAAAACAAGAGGCTTATACTAGATCAGTAAAATCAAAGCTAAACATCATCTAATTATGATGATCAAACCTGGCCTTGAAGAGATTTAAGAAGGGACCTTCCTCTCTTTTTTTGCAGAAGCGGAGAAATATGGATAAGTTTCATATGCTGTTAGACTTGATTGATGTATTATAATCTGCTTCTTTTACGCTTTTTTTTTTCTTCTCTGTGGTAAATATGTCAGGTTTCATATTACTCTGTATTATGATGCAAGGTGAGAGTAATACCTCTTAGGTGCTCTCAGGGACAAATCTCAACCCCTACCTCTCAGCCTCCTACTTGATCCATTACCTTATTAATTCTCTCATCTGGTTCAAAGGCAATCAAGGGATATGTTTTGATATTGCCTCATAAATGACTAAAACTGCAAACCGCCTTAAGGAATTTATTCGTTGGCCTTGAACCTTTACCTGGATAAAACTGGGGAAACCTCTTTTTACATAAAGATTTATTCCTCTGTCCTTTTAAAGCTCAAACTCAAACTGCCTTTCATGTATTCTTAGGGAAACAATAATTCCCTAAGTGGTAATTCAGTGGTAAGAACGCTGGACTTGGAGATAAAGGACCTGGTTTCCAGTCCTGGATATGCTATTTACTATCTACCTGTGTGACCTTGGGCAAGTCCCGTAGCCTCTAGGGGGCTTCAGCTACTCATCTGTAAAATGTAAAAAATGCTTTTAGATTTTGCTTCCAGCTCTAGTTTTCTAATCCTATGACAAACATCAATGTTACTTGCCCATATAATTCACACATAATAACAAGTAATACAGACACATACATATTCATACAATATAACAGATCTGAGAAAAGGCAGATCCAGAATCACCCCTGTGTTCTGAGAGAACTTGTTGACTACGAATCCCTCATCAGTGGTTACAGTTCTAAATTCCTCCAAAACATGGAACCATAGTGCTACAATTCAGTTCCCCTCAAGCATTCTTCTCAGAATGAATTCTTCATGGAATATTTTCTCCCCAGAATAAGAGTTTTCTCTAAAAGTCTCTTCAAAGGCTAGGCTAGTAAATGTTTGACAACCACCTCCCTAGGGGGAAAAAATGTACACTAGACACACCTTGAAATTTAAAAAGGGCAGCTTAGGTGGCTCAGTGGATAAAGAGCCAAGCCTGGAGTCAGGGACCTAGGTTCAAGTCTCATCTCAGTTACTTGCTTGCTATGTCACTGTCACTAAATTCTAATTGCATAGCCCATACCATGATTTTAATTCAGAAGGTACAAGTTAAAAAAAAAAAGTTTAAATAGCCCTTCTCACAGGAACTTGAGGGTACTGATTGGTGCCTATAAGAAAGAAAGGGGGCAGTTAGGTAGTTCAGTGGATTGAGCTGGCTCTCAGCCAGGCCTAGAGACGGGAGGTCTTGGGTTCAATTCTGACCACAGCCACTTCCTAGCTATGTGACCCTGGACAAGTCACTTAACCCCTATTGCCTAGCCTTTACTACTTTTCTGTCTTAGAATTAAGTGACACTAAACTCTTTGTAAACGATCTTATGAATGCAAACAAGCACCCCAGATTATGGAATATTTCTTATGGTATGTTCAAACATTTTTTTAAATATTTCCCCTATTTCATATTTCATGTTCTTTCCTTCTCTCCCAAAACCCCCAAGCCTCCTTAGCCAACACACAATTCCATTGCGTTTTACATGTATCATTGATCAAGGCCTAATTCCATATTATTGATAGTTGGACTAGAGTTATCGTTTAGTGTCTACATCCCCAATATTATCTCCATCAGCCCATGTGTCCAACATTTTTTAATGTCCAACACTTCTTGAAATCCAGAAATGAAAAAGCCTATTGAGCTGCTAAGAAAATGGTAGTCTTACTGGCCAGATGACTGAAAAGAACACAATAGCTCTAAAAAACAGAAAACACTTTTTTTTTTAAACCCTTGTACTTCGGTGTATTGTCTCATAGGTGGAAGAGTGGTAAGGGTGGGCAATGGGGGTCAAGTGACTTGCCCAAGGTCACACAGCTGGGAAGTGGCTAAGGCCGGGTTTGAACCCAGGACCTCCTGTCTCTAGGCCTGACTCTCCACTGAGCTACTCAGCTGCCCCCCAGAAAACACTTTTATTAAGAAACTCTTTGTTTAATCTTCTCTTTCATGCAGTGATGCCATCTTTTTTTTTTTTAAACCCTTAACTTCTGTGTATTGGCCCCTTGGTGGAAGAGTGGTAAGAGTGGGCAATGGGGGTCAAGTGACTTGCCCAGGGTCACACAGCTGGGAAGTGTCTGAGGCCGGATTTGAACCTAGGACCTCCTGTCTTTAGGCCTGACTCTCAATCCACTGAGCTACCCAGCTGCCCCTGCAGTGATGCCATCTTAATGTATTGTTTTTGTTTTTAAGAAAAGTTTTGTTTGTTGTCACTATTTTAAAAGTTTTCTCATTTTTTTTTTTAGTGGCAAGGGCTAGCTGAACACCAGATCAGAATAATTGGAATGCTTATTTTTGTATTAATTTGGATCACCCATTCTTGAGTTCCTGTATTCCAAGCATACAAGATTAGAGTGGGGGGGGGGGGGAGAGCTTACTAAACTGGTTTTCAAAACTCAGTATTCCTTAATGCTGGCTTTACAAACAAGTCTGGTGAGCTATTATATTGTTAATGTAAAATGTGGTAATGTTTTTCAGCCAATCAATCTGCAGTGATCACATTCTAGGAGAGGAGAGTCGGCCAACTTTTGTTGCCCATTTAACTCTTGCTTTTAGGAGGGAGAAAGGAGCCTGACTGGAACCAAGATCAGGAAACTTAGGGAAACAGACTAAAGCAAATTCTTCTTACTCCAATCTATTAAACAGCCCTTCAGATAAATATGATGCCCAGCCTCAAAGAAATGTATATGAATGCCTTTTATCTCCCCGGTGGTCAGGTAGATAGGTCCTTTTGTATTAATCTAACCAGAGGCAAAAGGATGATCATAGAACTATTTGCTAAATTAGGAGGCAAAGAAATGCAATGTAGCTAGTCAGTCAGTTGACTAGCATTTATTAAGCTTATTATGTGCCAAGTACTGTGCCTAGCACTAGGAATACAAATACAAACAAAAAGAAAGTCAATTCCTGCCCTCAAGGAACTTACATTTTAATGGGACAAGGGGACAGGCTAGCAAACATATATAGAGAGAGCAAACTGTAAACAAGATAAGATTGGAAAGAATCAACACAGGGAAAGCACTGGAATTAAGAGGGGTTGGAGAAGGCTTCCCAGTAATGGAAATTTGGTTGGGACACAAAGGAATCTAAGGAGGTCAGTAGGTGAAGATGAAGAGGGAAAGTGTTCCAAGCATGGGGAATAGCCAGAGAAAAAGCCCTGAGAAGAGGTGGAGTACATTCTTGCTTCATGTAAGCGGATGTAGGAGATGTAGGTAACATACAAGAACATTCTAGGTATAGAATTCTCAGCAGGTAGGAGAACTGTTCTGTAGGCCTCTAAGTGTTCCTGGCTATATGTGGTTCTGCCCCTTCAGTAGCTCAGACACTGACACCTGGTAGCCAGTGATGTTTTAATGCCTGGAGCAGAGTTCCCCTTGGTCAGGGAGACTAATTTGCACAATGCAAATTTGTAATACAGCAAGAACCATATGTACCTTGTTTATAGAACAGCAAAGAGGTGAGTATCACTAGATTGATGAGTATATGTTATGGAGTAAGGTGACTGGCTAGTTGGTTGGTTGGTTATCCTTTCTACTGAAAGAGGACCAAAATAATATCACTGGTGATGTTTTGACTAATAGTGCATAAATGGATATAAGTGAGGCAGAGTGGCACAGTCATCAGCTTCACTCTATTTTCCAGTCATTCATCCAATGACAAGAAAAAAGTCAAGATACCTGATTATGGCTCAAGATGCAGTGAATTACCGTGGCTCCTTCCAAGCTCTAAGAGCTCCACAGCCTTCATGACTCTTGGGACAAATCATTGTCCTCTGCCCTGTCAACATGGAATCTAGAAACCCCCAACTTGTAGCCTAGTATGATCTGATGAACCCCAAGTTTTAGGACTAGCTTGTAAGTTGGAGACCCCAAAGCTTGTTTGTTCCCTGTTCTTGTGAGAATCCACCCTGAAGGGTATCTCAGTCTAGCAGTTGTTATGAGTAAGATTAGATTAGCTAGTTATTAGGTATTGATTATATATTGATTAGGAAGTACCTAGCAGGAAGGAGCTGGAGCTGGGAATTCCAGGTTGGAATGAAGGAGGAGGAAGTCTATCTGTGTGCTGTGTGTGGACTCCATTAGTGGTAGACAAAAACTGTTGCCAGCCTGGGAGAACTCAGAGCAAAGGACACCCTGCATCCTGTTTTCCCCTGGATCCTGTGTGGTGTGGCATTTAAGGAACGAACAAGAGAAGAGGACAGTGCTTCAAGCAAAACCCTTACTACTTAGTTCCTGAGACAACTGTAGCTCCTGGCATCCAGACATCATCAGTGGATTGCAGTGAGAAATCCCAAAGCCACAAAAGCCCAGCTGTACTCAAGCCTGGCAGGTTCCAGGTGTGAGGCAGAAACCCAGAGACTCCAGTATAGCTCCTTGGGCCCTGTTAGTTAGATAGTTTAAATTAGTGTAGTGAATAAGTCCTTCCCTGTCCCTTTTGGTTTTGTTATTAGGTGTTAAGATTTTAGAGTAGTCATTCCTATCCCTCCTTTTAGTTGTTTCTAATTAAAACCCAATTTCACCTTGTTACCTTGTCAGTTAATTCAAGGCCTCTGGCCAGAGTGACAGTTGACTGTTATTTTTCCAGTTGGGAGTGGTGTAGCTGTACAAGACTTCAGTGATCAGTTTTAGTCTCTCTTACATCCCAGAGAGTGTTCCCACAAACCCCATAGTTAATTTTAATATCCCTGGTGACCCCATTACTTATACTTATCTTACACAGTCTCAGACTGAATAATAGACCCTAAGGCAGGGGTCGGCAATGTAAGGCTCTGGAGCCATATCTGGCTCTTTTGAGGGCCAGATATGGCTCTTTCTGCAGGAGCCATAAAGTCCTTTTTTTTTTCAGGTGCTGTTATAGGAACGGCACTGTGAGCACTGTACGGCTCTCACAAAATTACATTTTAAAAAATGTGGCGTTTATGGCTCTCACGACCAAAAAGGTTGCCTACTCCTGCCCTAAGGTAAATGACAATCCCATGTAGTTGGGACTAAGCCTAAACTGAGTGCCTCTTTTTGCGTTAGAAGCTTCTCCCATCCCATCCCATCCCCCTTTCAAGGATGAAACTGTGGACCTTCAGCTTAGGAGACTGACCACACTGCCTACTGTGCTAATAAGGCACTCAGCTTATGCTTGGTCCCACCTAACTGGGATTGTCATAGGGTCCATTATTCAGTCTGAGACTGCTACCCGGAGATTCCCTTTAGGGTGATTCTCAGGGGAACAGGGAACAAGTAAAAGCTTTGGAATCTCCAACTTGCTAGTTCTAAAACTTGGGGTTCATCAGATCTTACTAGGTTACAAGTTTGGGGTTTCTAGATTCCATATTGACAGCCCTTTCAGCCAGAGGAAGTCTTCACATGCCTAGGGTTGACACCCTCCTAATTCATCCAAAGGTTTGAAGCCTCTCAGTTACCCTCAACCTGGTTTAGCCCATCTGCTGAGATGGTTTCCCAGGATATGGCCACTGCACATGCAACAGCTTCTTGGAGTCACAGATGAGAGCTGGGTGGCAGGTGGATTGTAGAGCAAGAAAGCAGCCCTGAAAAAAACTCAACAAACCCTCACGCCATAACTGCCTTCCCAGAACACTTCCCACACTCCTTAAGAAGACTATAAGTCATAAGAAGACTCAGTAGAAGGGTAGGAGGAGACTAGATAACTAAGGGCTTTGAATGACAAAAAGGACATTTTGCATTTGATTCTGGAGGTGATAGTTCAGTGAATAGGAATATCACCTTAGGAATATTACTTTGGTGACTGAATGGAAGATGTATTAGAAAGGGAAGAAACTAGAGGTAGACAAATCCTCTGTGTGTTCAGAATATTGATAAACCCTGAAGATGAGAGAGGGAGAGAGAAAGAGAGAGAGAGAGAGAAAGAGAGGAAGGAAGGGAGGGAGGGAGGAAGGGAGGGAGAGAGAGAGAGAGAGAGAGAGAGAGAGAGAGAGAGAGAGAGAGAGAGAGAGAGAGAGAGAGAGAGAGAGAGAGAG
>NC_058130.1:205758296-205805436 GCF_016433145.1 Gracilinanus agilis
TCTGTCTCTCTCCTCTCCTCTCCTCTCCTCTCCTCTCCTCTCCTCTCCTCTCCTCTCCTCTCCTCTCCTCTCCTCTCCTCTCTCTCTCTCTCTCTCTCTCTCTTTCTCTTTCTCTCTCTCCCCTCCTTCAACCCCCCAAAAGAAAAAGCAACCTAGATGCCAGGTGTTTGGAAAACAAAGATAAAAATACAACAGTCCCTGTCACTTCCTGCCCCCCACCCAAGAACTTTCCATTTTACTTAGAGTACAAAATATGTGCACAGATAAGCAAATGCAAAGTATAGTCAAAGTAATTTCCAGAGGGAAAGAGTATTGATAACTAACTGGCTCAGGACTCCTGTAGGAAGCTGCAGTCCTATGAAGCAGAGGTGAGAAGGAAGTACATTCCTGATATGGGGGACTACCTATGGAAATTCAAAGAGGTGGGGTTAGGATGCCAATTATGAGGAAACTAGCAGGCCAGTTTGACTGGATTAAAGAGTGGATGAAGGGGAACAACATGAAGTAAGACAGGAAAGGTAAGTGGGAACGAGACTTTGGAGGGTTTTTAATGCCAGACTAAGCATTGTCTATTTTATCTTAGAGGCAATAGGGAGCTACTGAAGATTTTTAAGTAGAGGAATAAAGTAGCTGGATGTGTACTTAAGGAATATCACCTTAATGGCTCTGTATGGGCTACATCCCTTTGGTACCTGTGACTGCCTACAGAGATGGAAGTCAACAGTTACAAGGTCAGATGAAATAAAGAACCAAACTTTATTCAATCATTAAACATTAATAGAAGAGGTACTCTGCTAAGCCTTGATGAAAATACAAAGATAAAGCTTTTATTTATATAGCACTTTCTAATATATAAAACATTTCCCTCTATTCCTATATGGTCATGGTGGCAAATTTATGATATGTGTGCCAGAGGGGACACTCAGAGCCCTATCTGCGGACATGCCCGCTGTCACCCCAATACAGAGTTTGACAGAGTTTGTTACTAGAAAGCCAGAAGGATGTGGCGCTGCTCCCCTCCCCCTCTCCATGTGCATTTGAGGACATCACCCATCCCTCTAAAAGGTTCACCATCACTGCTATATGGCAAGCAATGCACATATTGTCACCCACATTTTATATGTAGGAAAAGCGAGTTTTAGCAAATTTAAATGACTCGACGCACAGCTAAGTGTGTGAACTAGGACTTGAATCCAGGTAGAAGTAAGGAGGTTGTCACATGGGAAGACTAGAATAATACTAAAATTACCTATACCAAGTCCAGAACTCATTTTGCCACACTCAATTGCATTTCAAATAAGACAACTCCCTACCCTTAGGGAGCCGAAAATCTAGTTATAGCTACTAGGATGTGCACCAATTGATATATAGTTGTCCCTTGCTATATCATGGTTCACTTATCATGGCTTCACAGTATCGAGGGCTTAAAAAAAACATATTAATTCTGTATCGTGGAGTTTTCACTATATTGTGGGATTTTGCAGATGAATACCGTACTTTAGCAATGAAAATGCAGTACGCCACTACCCTTTGCACAAGTTAGCCAATGTGAGATTGTACACATGGTATACTAATGGCTGATGGAATGAAAGGCGACCGACCACAGTGCTGTGTTCTATATCCTGGGTGCTGATTGGCACAGTGTTTATAAGAGTGTAGGAAAGATTTATAGGAGAGTGGGAAGGGTTTATAAAGCCTTAAAATACATATAAATAATAAAATAAACATAGTGCCATTACTTCGTGGATTTTGACCAATTGCAGGGGTCTCTGGAACATTACTCCCGCTATAGGTGAGGGATCACTGTAATTCAAAATAGAATATGCTAAGTGAATAACAAACATATATTAGAGTAACTCAGAGAAAGGAAAGGTTACTTTTGGCTGGGTTTTTCAAGGAAGACTTAATGAAGAGGAAGAACCTAAATCTTTAAGAATGGGCAGGATTATTACACTTTCTGTTTAGTTTATATTCTAAGGTGATTAAGTTGTTTGTTTACTCATGAGTCCTAAAGAAGTTAAGTGACTTATCAAAGGTCACACAGTAAGTAGCAGAGCTGGAATTTGAACCCAGGTCTTCTGACCTGAAATTCAGAACTTCTTCCATTAAATCATGCTAATCCTGTTTCTTAAATCAATACTTTATGACACTCCTCACATGTTAGTTTTTCATTGGCTTGTTATTATAGAATGCCTGAATCTATTACTCTTGGGGTCACCTGCCTTTCTCTTCTTTGAGATCTAGGTGTTCCATGACTTATAGCCATATGGAGCCACCAGGAGACTACCAATACTAAAAAGATGGGGTTTTAGTTACATGAAAAAATGCTCTCAATCACTATTGATTAAAGAAATGAAAAACTCTCAGATGCCATTTCATACTTATAATATTGGTTAAGATAATAGAAAAGGGAAATGACAAATGTTGGAGAGAATATGGAAAAACTGGGACATTAATGCATTGTTGGAGTTGTAAACTAGTTCAATCATTCTGGAGAACAATTTGGAAATATTATATGTCCAAAGGGCTATAAAACTGTGCATACCCTTTGATCTAGCAATACCACTAGATCTGTTTTCCAAAGAGATCAGAAGAAAGAGAAAAGGGCCTATTTGTTGTGGAGATTAAAATTAATATGCAAAATGCTAAATATTATATTTATGAATATTTAATTAATAACAAACTAACTAAAAAATAAATAAATAATAAAAAATAAATAATAACCTAACTAAAAGATTACTAACCAGCCTGATCCCAGGAACAAAAGAGAAAGAGGGAGGAGTTACAGCCAAATATAAAACAGTAACATGAGCACGCAAACGTGGAGGCGCAGGAGAGATTAAAGGGAATTCTGGGAAAACTAAGGGACTTATGGGGGATGAAGTCCAAGGCTCAAAATCTTCATTTATATATAGTACAGAAATATTTATAATAGTTCTTTTTGTGGTGGCAAAAATGGGTCATTCAGGGGAGGCCTATCAATTGGGGAATAGTTAAAGAGTTGTGGTATATTATTATTATGCTGGGATTCTATTGTGTTGTAAGAAATGAGCAGGATGGTTTAGGAAAATCGTATATGAACAAATGCAAAGTGAAGAAAGCAGAAGAGCCAAGAGAACACTGTATATGGTGACAGTAATGTTATGAGAA
Organism: Gracilinanus agilis; assembly: GCF_016433145.1. Taxonomy (NCBI): domain Eukaryota; kingdom Metazoa; phylum Chordata; class Mammalia; order Didelphimorphia; family Didelphidae; genus Gracilinanus; species Gracilinanus agilis. The sequence goes on from NC_058130.1 coordinate 205,761,447, forward strand.
TGTTTATCTGTGAAATCCTTATCTACTCTGATGAAGATAATGATCTAAGACAATTCCAAAGGACCCATGATGAAAAATGCCATTCGTCTCCAGAGAGAGAATTGAACTCTGAGTACAGATTGAAGCATACTTTTTAAACTTTGTTTTTCTGGTATATATGTGTATGTGTGCATTTGTACTTTCTTTTGCCACATGGATAATATGGAAATATATTTTGAATGTTTCATATATATAAAAGATTTCAAATTGTTAGGAGGAAAAGAGAATTTGGAACTCAAAATTTAAAAAAATGAATGCTAAAAAATTTTACGTGGAATTTGTAAATATTTGATGAAATAGGTAAAAACATATTTTAAAAAGAAGAGTTTTTTAAAAACCCTTACCTTCCATCTTAGAATCAATACTATACTATGTATTGGTTCTAAGGCAGAAAAGCAGTAAGGGCAATGGGGTTAAGTGACATGCCCAGGGTCACACTGCTAGAAAATGTCTGGGGCCAGATTTGAACCTAGGACCTCCTATCTCTAGGTTTAGCTCTCAATCCACTGAACCACCTAATTACCCCCTTAAAAGATGAGTTTTTGTAGCAGCAATTAGGTCAATGACAAAGCCATAATTCTCCAAATATGATGCAGCTTAGATTCCTTTTCCTAATTTACTTCCAAGCCCACCTCATTTTCCATCTGTGGCATCCATCCAAGATATATGTATAGATGAACTAACTCAATGGGTTGTCCATCCAATTACACATTATAATCTGGGCAATATATATTCATCCTATGCCTTGTTTTTCTTTTGTAAGTAGTTAGGCTGATCTCTTTAAAGTGACTAGGATTTAATATGATTAAAAAACTCAAACCCTTACCTTCTTGGAACCATGGTTCCAAGGCAGAAGAGTGGTAAGGGCTAGGCAATGGAGGTTAAGTGACTTGTCCAGAGTCACCCCGCTAGGAAGTGTCTGAGGTTACATTTTAATCCAGGACATCTAGTTTCAAGGCCAAGGCCCCTGAGTCACCTAGCTGCCCCCTGGCTTAATGTGATTATTACAGTGTAATCTGAAAATAAGAATAGCTAAAGAATCTCTCAATAGATTCTTTTTATTTGACTTTGCATGGACCATTTCATATGATCCTGGCAACTGCATTTGGCAAGCAGATATCTCTCTGTTTCATTCTTCTCTCTTGATTCTGATACTCAGTTTACTGCTGAATAAAATTTCCCCTACCTGGATTGAAATTGAAAGTAAGCCCTCATAGAATATACGCTCCTTGAGGGAAAGGACTATTTAATTTTCATTTTATTATTTCTGGTGTCTTGCACAGTTCCTGGCACCTTGAAGGAGCTTAATTAATACTTGCTAATTATACTGAATCCTATAATCTTATGTAATTATAACATATGTGTGGGAGGTGCCTTATTTGAAAAGAGCCTTTAAGGCTGCATTTTGTTCTACTAAGTAAAAAGAAATGGTTTTGAAAGAATAACTGTCTTTACGGAATAATGAAGAACAAACAAGTAGAACCAAGAGAACATTGTATAGAGCAACAACAATATCATTTGTCTCATAGGTGGAAGAGTGGTAAGGGTGGGCAATGGGGGTCAAATGACTTGCCCAGGGTCACACAGCTGGGAAGAACAACAATATCATTTGAAGAATAACTATGAACATCCACCTCCAAAGAAAGAACTGATAAATAGAAGTATGCAGGACATGGTCAGCTGTATATATATACTTCGTCAAATGATGCCTTCTCAAGTGTGGAGTGGAGAGGGAAGGAGGGAGATAGTTCAGAACTGAAAATGTAACAAAAAAGATTAATTGTCCTTTGCCTCTTTTTGTATTTCTAGCATTTAACACAGTGTCTGGTCCAAAGTAGGTATTTAATACATTTTAACTGTTTGATTAATAAATAAAAAATAGCCACAGCAGGTTATATTCTTTATATTCAATCTGATATTCTGTATATCTCTCAGTTAATTTTATGATTGAGAATATGTGATTGGCTTTAGAAAATCACTTACAAGGGGGCAGTAAGCTAGGTGACTTAGTGGATTGAAAATCAGCCCTAGAGATGAGAGATCCTGAGTTCAAATGTGGCCTCAGATACTTCCTAGCTGTGTGATCTTGGGCAAGTCACTTAACCCCCTATTTAAAAAAAAAAATCCTTACTGTTCTGCCTTGAAACCAATACATAGTACTGATTCTAAGTAGAAAGTGAGAGTTTTTAAAAAAAGAAAAAAGAAAATCACTTGCAGTTCCAGTTTGTTCCCTTCTAATTGTTTCATTACACATACTGTTGAAGCATTACCTAGACCATTTTCATAGATTCTACAAAAATGTAGATGTGAGAAATGAGAAAGTAGACATGCTAATTCTTGATTTCTTAGATACTTTTTTTAAGGGACAAAGAAGTAGTGCCATAAGTGATCTTTTTTCTTTCTTTTGAAATATTTTGCTATTTGAAATATCTTGAAAATTGGTTCCTAAATGCCCTAAAATTGTATTGCCTCCAACATGGATTTCCTCTATGTATTTCATCAGGTTCCACCACAACTCTTACTAACTTCATCTTCTTAAATTTCATTGTACTACTTCATGTAGCACATTGGGTAAATGAGATGTGGTAGTCATACTACTTAACCACTGTTAAGAATAAGTTTCCATTTAAATTCTAGCAGATCTATTTAATTTCCATTTATTTATTGTTATCTTTCTTCTAGTCCCATCTTTAGATACTTTCTAGATTCTCTGGCTCATTGATTTACTTTTAAGTTTTTCACGAAGCAACTAGATGGCTCAGTGGACATAGTTCTGGGTCTAAGACTCAAAAAGACCTAAGTTCAAATCCAGCCTGAGACATTTATTAGCTGTGTGATCTGGGGCAAGTCATTTAACCTCTGTCTTAAATCTTAAAACTAGAGAAAGAAATGACAAGACATTCCATTATCTTTGCCAAGAAACCCCCATAAACCATGTGTGATGGTCCACAGGGTCATGAAGAATCAAACTTGAGGAAATAGCAAAAGTTCTGTAAAGATTTTGTTTTCCTTTCTATTCAGCTTAAGACCTAATTTTCCATGCTTTTCTTCTTCCATAATACTGGTGAATACCAACTTGCTCTCTAACCAGGTGTTGCCCTTGGCTGCCAAATCTCTCATTCTTCCCACCTAGAGCCTTTGGAAAAGCAGTACTAACTTTGATCACTATCAGTAAAGAAAGAAACTATTTGGCCATTTGACACCCAACACTAGTATGCACATTTAGTTTCAACTCAGTAGTCAGCCAAAAAGATTTTGTTTTTTTCCCCAACTCACTAAGGATACAGGAAACAGTACTCTACCTATCTATCCTTTGAATTAGGGGTAAGCCCCTCCATTACACATCTTCATAGACTTCCAAAAGCTGGCTCACCAAAACCTACATGTAAATTGGCAGCTTGAAGAACCCACTGTTCAAGCTCTAAGGGTTGGTTTGTCATTGGTCAGTCTTGCCATTACATAGACAAATAATGAAAACATTTACAGTCTAAGATAGCTCTAGAGATTATTCAATTGCAATATAAATGTTGCTTAGATTCAACCCAATATCATCTTTATCTCTCAGAATCCTTGTCTTCTCCAAAGGAAATCAACATTTACCTTGATACACAATAACTTTAATACAAAAGTGGGCAGCCAAAGATGATGAAAACTGTAATCGAAAATATGATTTGTAACTAAGAAATTAAGTCTTCAGTGGCTACCCGGGATAAAACTCATATTGGAGGATATAGAAAGAAGGGAACAAAGTACAGAACAGACATCTTTTACCACTGGACTATGGGGGATACAGAATCAAAGGAAATGTCCAAATAGCATGTGGGTCAGAAGGTCTCACAGTGGGGCTCTGTGGAGAGAAGGGATGAAGTACAAAACATACATTTCACTATCAGGGTTAATGAGATATGACATCAAGAAGCTTTTTTGGTTTGTTTGTTTTTTTATCCTTGCCTTCTGTCCTACTATCAATTCTAAAACAGAACTGTGGCAAGGGCTAGGAAATTGGGGTTAAGTGACCTGCCCAGGATCACACAGCTAGGAAGTGTCTGAGGCAAGATTTGAATTCAGGCCTTTCCAACTCCAGACCTGGTGTTCTATCCGCTGTGTCATCTAGCTGCCAGTACATCAACAAGAATAAGGAGAGAGAATGTGGATTACTATGTGAGTTACAGAAACAACTGAGGAGCAGGGTGGGAAGAAGGACAGAGAGTTAGGAAGGCAAACCTATGGTGATATAGGAACAATGGTGATCATGCTTAAAGAAGAGTTAGAAGCTGCCCCAAACAACAACTTTCCTTGTAGTTTTGACTCTCGCTTTTTGGAGGAGGTGACTAGGCAAGCACAAAGCCTTCTTTAATTGTATCTGGAAAAACTAGACTATGGGGAAGGAAGAATGTGATTCTTTGAGAGGGCTGGGTTTGCATTTGAAGCAGTCTGTTTTAGCAAGAACAGGGCATGCTAGACTTAATATTATTTATTTTCTTAATAGGATTTCTAGACTGGTAGATAAGGGCAATGCTATAGTTATAGTTTAACTAGATTTTAGCTAAGTATTTAATAAAGTCTCTCAAGCTATTCTCATGGGAAAAAATGGAACAATAATACAAATTAGGTCTGTTTGGAATGGGAATTGAATGGCCCCATGAAGAGTTCAGTTCAAAATCAGTTGGGAAGGTGGTGTTTGATTCAGTGTCCCAAGAATCTCTCCCTTGCTCTTCAATGCTTAACATTATTATCAGTGATTTGAATAAGGCACTAATGATATCTTTATCTATAAAATGAGTATTATATGATATACTTGGGTCCTTTCTAGCTCTAGGAAAGGAAACAGAGATGTGTTAAGTAATTAATATGTGCCAGGCAATGAGCAAATTTTTTTTACTTTACAAATATTATCACTTTTGATCTTCATAACAACTCTGGAAGGTAGATGCTAATAGTATCCTCTTTTTACAGTTAAGGAAATTGAGGCAGAGAAGTTAAGTGACTTGCCCAGGATCACACAGCTAGTCTAGATTTTAACTTAGGTCTGGAGATCTTGAGTCCAGACCAGCACTCCATCCACTGTGTCACCTAGCTGCCTAGATCTTACTAGGTCTGACTAGAATCATTCTTTTGAGACTTGGTCATTTACTCTTTTGAGTGCTAAAGAAAGTCACAAAGGCTGGTGATTGATTGAATAAAGGCCAGAGACATGTGAAGTGCTTAGATGCAGTTTGTAGAGATGAACCACAGATTATCAGGCAGCTAGGTGTTGCAGTGGGTAGAGTATATAGCTCTCTTCCGGAGTTCAAATTCAACCTTAGACACTAGCTGTATATGACCCTGGGCAAGTCATTTAACCCTCAGTGCCTTAGTTCCTAATCCAAAAAATGAGTTGGAGAAGGAAATGGCAAACCATTCCAATATCTTTGCCAAGAAAATCCCAAATGCAGTCACAAAGAGTTGGACATGACTGAACAACACCATGAATTATATAGAATATTATATATGGAGAAAGGAGCTTAGCCGTGCTCCTGTCTTAATTCTTTCCTATCACAGGTGAGGAAACTGAGGTCCTTGAGAGAACTTTTGTGATTGTCTTAAGTTATAGCCAGTGAAATTAGAATATAGGGCATGTAGAAGGGACTAGTATCTCTGCCACGGGCCCTTTTCAGGGTTGTTCATTCACCTTTAGGATCTACCTGTCTTCCAACTCTCACCTGCCTCTCCAAGAGCTGCAGCATGTGAAGCCGCTATACTCTAATAAAACTGTCAAGCTGACAGGCTAAGCAAGGTTGAGGGCAATTGGCATGCCTCATACCCATCAGTGACCTACAGGGATGTCTACCCCAAGCATACAAAGACTTCCCTGACAGAATGGGCAGATGAGAACCATATGTTCCAATAGCCACAAAAGCAGTGGAAGCAGACATTGAAGATGCCAAGGTCATCCGCTGTATCCTTGGCCATCGCCAGTCATCCTCCCTTTTGTCTTGCTACTGGACTTGAGATGACTCTGGAAGAGAGAGTGAGACTGACAACCCGGTCTCACTTAAATTCCATTCATTGGCAAGTCTGGACATCACCCTGTGATTTTATTGGTCCTCTTTGAAATGAAGGACAAACAATATAATATTAAATGAAATGTAAGCTCCATAAAATCAAGGACTATTTTTCCTTTTTCCCCACATAGGGCAGAACCGTTGCTAGGAATTTTCTGCCTGAGATTAGCATCATAAACCTTACTGAGGCAATGGTAGTCTCACCTAAGTAGAACTGGAACTAGAACGTGGTACTGTGTTCTAGGAAACAGGCTGTGGTTGGGGAGGAAACAAGGAAGGGTGGAATGGCTGGGGAGGAACCACCTTTAATTATTCTGGCTTACTAGGTGCTAAACTATGTTGATTCAGTCCTTGAAAGACCATCAGACACTTTGGTATTCATTCCCACCCTAGTAACTACTCTTACACAGCTCGTATATAGTAGACATTTATTTATTTTATTTCCTATTTTTTAAACTCTTACCTTCCGGCTCAGAATCAATACTGGGTATTGGTTCTAAGGCAGAAGAGAGGTAAGGACTAGGCAATGGGGTTTAAGTGACCAGGGTCACACAGCTAGGAAGTGTCTAAGGCCTGACTCTCAATCCACTGAGCCACCCAGCTGCCCCCTATATAGTAGACATTTAATAAATAAGTACTTTGATGAATTTTTCCAATCAATAAGAATTTATTAATCACTTTTCTAGGTTCTGGGGATACAAAGACAGAAGTCAAACAGCCCCTGTCTTCAAAGAGTTTATAGTCATTCAGAGAAGAAAATATTCAGGCATATACAAAATATATTCTCTCTCAATTTCCTGCTTCTTTCTGCCCCCAGGTCAGCTGAAGTTATACTAAGATGATAAAACACCTTGTGATTTTATCAGTTATGCTCTAGGGAGAGGAATCTAATCTCTTAGCCTTTGATAAATAAATACAAATGATTTGATTGGGCTAACACCAGCCACTAAAAAGATCTGCATGGAGGTGGGCCACAATTAAAGTAAATTCCTTGACTTAAGACTAAAAAAAAAAATAATTGGATTTTAAAGCCAATTATTAGACTTTGGCTTAATCTCCTCACTGAACAAAAGAATATAATATCAGAACTGGCAATCACAAAAGGAATTCTAAGCATGACAGCCTTCTTTCTTTTTCTCTTTCTCTTTACTGAACAAAAGAACATAATATCAGAACTGTCATTTACAAAAGGAACTCCAAGTATGACGGCCTTCTTTCTTTTTCTTTTTTGTTTTCTTTTTCTCTTCCCTCCCTCCTTCTCCCCCTCCCTTCCTCCTCCTTCCCTCTCTTCCTCCCTCTCTCTTCCTCCCTCTTTTTCTTCTTCCCTCTTTCCTTCCTTCCTTCCTCCTTCCCTCCTTCCCTCTCTCCCTCCCTCTCCCTCAATCCACTTAGCCACCTAGCTGCCCCACTACAGTTAATTTCCACTGATGCTTTTTCTACTACTTTGACATCAGAAAATTAAAATAAAGATGAAAAATGAGAAGATAAGATGTTTGAATTTGAAATAACTCAATCCTGACCTATTCAAACAAGTTATTGACGATGACCAATGAGTAATGGACAGAAAAGAGGACACAGTTACAGACTATACTTTTATAAAGAAGTTTAATGCCAGTGGCAATGAAAAGGCTACCAAGAGAGCCTAAAAAGCACCTTAGTCAGCAAACATTTGACTTGTATGCCAAGCAGAGAGATAGCAGCCATAGACAGTATTGGTTTGGAACATAAGCTCATTTATCAAATCTTACAGAAAAGGATTTTGAAAGATTGTGAACNCCCTCCCTTCTCTTCCTTCCCTTTTTCCTCCCTCCCTTCCTTCTTTCCCTCCTTCCTTCCCTTCTTCCCTCCTTCCCTCCTTCCTTCCTTCCTTCCTTCCTTCCCTCTTTCCTTCATTTCCTCCCTACTTCCCTTCATTTGTTCCTCTCTTCCTCCCTGCCTTCTTTTCTTTCCTTTCTTTCCATCTCCCCTCCCTTCCTTTCTTTCTCCATTTTTCAGTAATGTTTTATTCTTTCCCCATTCATGTAAAGACAATTTTTGACATTTGTTTCCTAATATCTTGAGCTCCAAATTCTTTCTCTCCCCATCCTCCCCTCTGAGACAATAAACAATTTAATATTGACTGTACATGTGCTATACAATACAGTTTTCACTAGACTAACAGCTTCAATTCACAGCTACCTACCTCCCCTCCAGATGTTGGCCTTCTTGCCACCAGGGAAATATGGGACTCAAATTAATTTGATTGTTTTAGTTAGTAGCTAAACACATTTAATCCTATGACACATTCTGACTATGTTCCCTGGGCAAGTTACTTCAGCTCTCTGTGATCTGGGCCATTCTCTAAGAAGATGAGTTGCAAAGAAGGCGTCTACCTGCTCTGGTGGAGCTTTCTCACGTTGGTCCCTTAAACCAGAGATGTCACAGCCTCAGTCCCTGTCTCTAACCCAAGCTAAGAATGGAGGGCTGTTGCTTTTCTGATTCAAGTAGAGACAAACCCACCCCAGGCTGCCTCTTCTTCTAGCCTGCTGAGGCACCAGCCCTGATCCGGAGATTAGCTCAGGGCTCCCCCCACACCCAGCCAAATGACTTGAATTTTCCTGTTATTATGCTTTGTGTCTGGGGACCATTCCTTCAGTTCCATTCAATTCCATCTTAGGGAAGCCAATGGAAATATTAGGGGAGCTTGTCTCGTTCTGGCTGACAGTTTCAGAGCTTTGACTGTCGGCATAACTTAGTGGTGAGCCCTCATGGCAGCTCTCAGAACTCTTCCCCCAATGTTTTCAGACCTTGAGAAGAGCAAGCCAGCTCGGGCTCTGACTGAACTGTTCTAGACCCAGAGGGAAGCACAAGGCAACATTTCTGACAGCTCAGAGATGCAGAACCAATACTATCGAATTGCTGTCATGCCAGTTGGGAATCCTTCAGGGTGCTGGCAATTAGCCAATTCCAGACAGCAAAGTTTCTTTTCGTTTCAGTGATCTCCAAAATACCACCTGTCACGCCAGTGTGTGTGGAATGTTCTTTGGTTATTTTTGCTTTATGCAACACTCAAGGCCGAACAATCCTCCCATAGGCAATTTTCTAAATAAATGAGTGGGATAAACAGATGGCAGGGAGGAGGAAAATAGATAGATGGCTGAATAGATGGGGAATGGTGGCGGTGTCTAGGTGTTGTACAAGGCTGCCCAGGCTCCATGCTATCTCTTCACTGTTACTGTAGATGGCTGCCATTCAGTTTTGCTCTTGGCCACTGGAGGGCACCAGGGCTTAACACATGGACCACTGATAGCCGTTATTAAAATCCTACCGAAGAATACAAGTATAACCCAGTGGAATTGCTTGTGAGCTCCAGGAGGGGGCAGGGAAGAGGGGAAGGAGAGAACACGAATCATGTAACCTTGGGAAAATCCTTCAAAATAAATAAATAATTATTTTGAAAGGAGCCCATCAAAGATACAAGGAGCCTTTATTTACCTTGAACATCCTTTTTTTTGAAGCAGGAAATTGATCTGTTTATTTGACTGAAACTTGTTCATAAGATCCATTGCTGGGGAAGATTAATCAGTGACTGAAATTATGATCGGATTTGGAAACCCCATCCTTGGGCAAGTCACTTCCTCACAGTTTCCTCACCTGTAAAGATGCCACGGTGTAATGAAAAGAGAGCTGGAATTAAGAGACCTGGGTTCATATTCATGTGATTAGAGATAAATGGCTTAATCCGGTGATGGCGAACCTATGCCACGCGTGTCAGTATGCGTAGCCATTTTCGATGACACGTGTCCACACGAGGTTACATACCGAGAAGTTTGGAGTCACATGCTGAGGATGAAACATTTGCTGCAGTGTAGTGTAGACACTGTGCACTATAGATGACATTCTACCCATATTTACCTATTTGGGTTTATTAAATACAGTTATATATTACAATTATACATTTTTGTATTTAAACTATAAATATTATGAAAATATGTTTTTTTCCCTCAAAGTGACACATCAACCTGAGTTATGTTCGGTTTTTTGGTGAATTTTGACACACCAAGCTCAAAAGGTTGCCCATCACTGGTTAACCCAACTCTCAATTTTTCCTCATCAGCAAAAAGGGGATAATAGAGTTTACCTCACAGGACAAATCCTGTCTCTTTTATTCAAGGCTAGTCACTTAACCTCCTGGAGTCTCAGTTTTCTCATCTTCAAAGTGGGAATAATAATAATAATAATACTTCATAGAATTGCTGAAGGATCAAATGAAATATCCAAAAAGTAATTCACCAATTTGAAAACACCGTGTCAATAATTATTATTAACATTATTATTTTTTTCTTTTTTTTTTTAATCCTTACTTTCTGTCTTAGTAGCAACTCTAAGGCAGAAGGGCCAGGGCAAGGCAATTAGAATTAAATAACTTGCCCCTCCAGGATCACAGAGCTAGGAAGAATCCGAAGCCAAATTTGAACCCAGATCTTCCACATCTAGGTGTGTGCCATGTTGTTGCCCCCGTTATCAATATTATTATTATTAACATGAGAAAGTAGGATTATTTGCTCTCCATGTTCCCTTCTAATTTTAAAATTCACCGATTATTGTCTGTTAGAAAAAGAAAATGTTGGCATGGAAATTGTAGTATCATTTGGCAAGACACAAATATTTTACTAGCCATCAACATGAATGTTATTTATGCATAATAAATATTTACAATACAGTCATGTAATCTATAAAATATAATTCTACATAATCCCTTAACTACTTTGTGCCTCAATTTCTTCATATGTAAAATGAGGAGTTTGGACACCTACAAGTTCTCTTCTGGCTCTTCAGCTTTAATCATTGATCTCCAAAACAATAATAAATTGTACTACAGTTGTAGCAGAAAATCTTCAATAGTGGTACATTTTTATATAAAAGTAGTCCCAAAGAAGTGTATTTTGGGCCACAAGAGATGACCTAACTTTTGAGCAAAGAAGCTATAAAAATTAATTCTTTATTCCTTCTTTAATTTAACGGGGGACCTGGAGGTCCTCTTGCCATAGAGATGTATAGGGATTAGCCAGTCCACAGTGACAGGAAGTAGGACTGGGGAGCCCCCTGCTGAGCAAGCATCAGTTTCAGGGAGTCAGTTACTGACAGTTAGGGCTGGCAGTTGTGGGGGAAGTTGGCTGTTGGGCTTGAGTTAGTTGTTGGGGGTTGGTTGCTGGTAATGTGGGTTGGCATTTAGTTGCTAGAATATAAAGGAGGGCCTGAGCTTACTGAGAGGGCTTTTGGCTTTAGCCTTCAAAGGACTTTTTGCCTCTGGGCTCACTAGAGAGCAAAGGTCTGTCTCATAGGCAAGGGGCTGCTGGCAGTTGGCTACTGACAGTTTGGGCTGCTATAGAAAATGGATTGAAGGAGTGAGTGGTAGTTGTCTATTATTTTAGGGAATTAGGGAGTTAGTGAATCATTTATAGGTAGAGTAGGTTATATTACGCTTGGGTTGTGCCATACAAGAAGAAGCTGTCCTCGGAAGACAGTTAGAGGTAGTTATTAGGAATTTTAGATAGTATTAGGAATTTTAGATATATTTATAGGGTATAAGATTAGCAATCTCTCTTTCCTCTTTTCTATCTTTCCCTCCTTTACTATCTCTATTTTAATTAAACTAAATTAAAAGTTGCTGGAAGTTTTCTTTTCTCTGGCTTAAAGAGATAATATTAATTTATAACTCTACTATATTCTCATTAAAACTTAAATTATTAAAAGCTGCTCTCTTATTTTGTCAAAATCTCTATTTTAAACCCTTACAATGGTAAGATATGTTAGAGCTGGAAGGGAAGTTCAAAATCATCTAGTCTAAATATTTCATTTCACTTGTGAAGAAATAAAGGTCCTGAATGGTTTTGTTCAAGGTCATTCAGCAAGTTAGTGACAGAGCCAAAATAGAGAATTTAGATCTTTTGATTCTTAGTTCTTTGATTTAGCTAAAACATTTTTAAAGGAGAAGAGTAGATTGCTCAAAAGTTGCAGATGTTAAATTGAAAAAGACAGTAATCATACCTAGAAACTCTGTGAGGGTTTAGATTTTAAAAAACCTTTAAAAAGTTTTTTGTTTTGTATTATCTTGGTGGTCAGATACACAGGAAAAAACCAAGTGATGAGCTCACACTGGGGCCACTGCTCTCCGGATTGGTTACCTCTCCATTTCCCATTACATCTTCACCAGGCTCCAGCCATGTTTCATTTCACTCCCAGGTCGTCTTATCACTAACTGCCTTGTACTTGCCACAGTCTTCTCCACCTTCCTCACTATCTCATCATGGGTCCATAATCAAATCAACAGTATCATTTTTGGTCATACTTTCCAAACCAGTTCTTAGTACTTGAAAAGGACAAAATGACATGTGATTTCTTTTAATTTGTCCATAAATTGGATATAAATGAGGCAGAGTTGCATCCAAGGCCAGTGGCAAGACAAAAGTCAAGATGATTGTTGATGATCTGGGATACAGTGGATGATCTTGACTTCCTCAGTGCCCAACCAAACTCACACAGTGCCATGAAGACTGTTGGAACAAATTGTTTTCATCCACTCTTTCTACCAGGAGAAGACTTCCTCCTCCAGGAGTAGATACCCTCTAACTCAGTTACCCTCAACCTGGTTTAGCCTGGCTTTCAAGTTGATTTACTGGGACATAGCCACTGTGCCCGCTACAGCTTCTTGGTGCCACAAGTGAGAACTAGCTGGCAGGTAGATACCAAAGGAGAAAAGTGACCCTGAGAAGGGCTGGCAAATCCTACATCAGAGGTATGAGTCTTCCTAGAATACCTTGCATATCCCCAAACCAAAATATTCCCTTTCTGGCCCTGCCATTCTCCTATATGTATTTTTGTTTAGTAATTTTCAGTCATGTCCAACTCTTTGTGATCCCATTTGGTGATTTTTTTTTTTTTTTAGTGCAGATATTAAAGTGGTTTGCCATTTCCTTCTCTATTTCATTTTACAGGTGAGTAAACTGAGGCAAACAGGGTTAAGTGACTTGTCTAAGGTCACACATCTAGTAAATGTCTGAGGCCAAATTTGAATTTGGGAAAATCAGTCCTCCTGACTCCATGTCTAGCACTCTATCCACTATGCCACCTAGCTTCCCTCCTATATGTATTATCTTTCCCCATTAGAATGGAAAAACTCCATGAGAGTAGGAACTATCTTCACTTTTGTGTTTGCATTCCCAGTCCTTAGCATAGTGTCTGACACATAGTATAAAATACTGATAACTTCAAACCTATATTCTAAAATATATTAGTATATATACTATATGTTAATATATGCCATAAATTAATATGTGCTAATATACACACACATTATAATATATATAATCATCCATCATCCATTCATCCCTCCATCCATCTGTCCCTCTATTCATCTATCTATCTATCTATCTATCTATCTATCTATCTATCTATCTTAGACTTAGTAATAGTAAAATGAAGACAGAATTCAACAAGAGCAAAATTGGCTGTTTTGCCTTTGGAAAATTGTAAAGTTCATCTAATGACCCCAAACTTCTTCCAGAAACAAAGACCTATCTCTTTAACATCAATATTCCATTGGTGCTCTTGTATGGCTGCAAGTTAAATAAATCTGTAGTCATTGGAGAGTTAAAAATGAATATTACTCAGAGGACAGTGAAAAGTCCTATGGTGGTTGAGAGCAGAATGTAACAAATAAAGAACCTTAAAAAAAAAAAAAAAAAGGATGCCACTAGACTCTCCATGTACTCAATTCCTATCTTTGTGATGTTAAGAGAAAGTGAAAAAAGCTTTTACCCTGATGGGTGGAGTCAGCAGTATGCTGGCAAATAACAACTAACTCTGGGAGGAGTGGTGGTGGTAATGCATGCATGGCATGTTTTTTAAGCTAAATCTGTATTATAAACATTTTCTCTATCACTTTATTAAGGTTAGGAAATTAACAAGCTAGTAAATCAGGTCCTCATTTGTAGTATTTGATTTCCAAGGTATGAATGCTCACAAAGAAAATTTTAACAATTAGGGAAATGCAAACTAAAACAACTCTGAAATACCCATCAGACTGGATAGAAAGACAAAAGGGAAAAATGACAAATATTGGAGGGAATGTGGAAAAACAGGGACACGAATACATTTTGGAGAGCAATTTAGAATTACATCTAGAGAGTTATAAAATTGTGTATACCCTTAGACCCAGCAATTTGGGTCTGTTTCCCAAAGGAGAGCAGGGAAAAAGGAAAAGAATCCATATGTTCCAAAATATTTATAGCAGCTCTCTTTGTGGTGGCAAAGAATAGGAAACTGAAGGGATGTTTATTAGTTGGGGAATGGTTGAACAAATTATGATTGAGATGGAATACTACTGGGTCATAAGAAATGGTGAGCAGAATGATTTTATTTTCCTAATTCTTTTAAAACTGTTTTTATTTTTTCCCCAGTTACATATAGAAACAATTTTAACAATTGTTTTTTGACATATAAAAATTTAGATATTCTCTCTCCCTCCTCCCCAGCTAGTGAATAGACTGAAATAGATTATACTCATATTTTCATGTGATACATACTTCCATATTGCTCATGTCGTAATAGAAGAGAGATCACACGTACAATAGAAATCTCATGAAGGAGGTAGAGTGGAAGATGACATGTTTTGATCACATAGACTGACTAAAAATTTTTTAATTATAAAGATATTATGTTTTGCCAATTACATGTAATAACAATTTTCTACATGAGTTTTTCTGAAGTTATGTGATCTAAATGATCTCTCTTCCCTCCCTTCTTCTGATATTAAGCAATTTGATCTGGTTTATATGTGTGTTATCCTACAAAACATATTTCCATTTTGTTAATAAGTTCAGAAAATTTTAAGTGAACGAATTAGAGATTATTCTGATCCAATTCATTTTATTGATAAGGAAACTGAGGCCCACAGCAAGGAAATTACTTCTCCAAGGTCAGTTTGTGACCTTTTTTTAATGACTTTTTATGATGAGATTTTATGAGAATCAAATCATCCCCTTCCCACCCCCCCAAAGCATTCATTATCATCAAGGAAAGATAATTATTATACTAAGATAGAAATCTTTGCCTGTTCTTAGAGCAACTTTTCTGAAAGTTACTTATGCTTGACACCTCTACTATAATGTTCCAGCTGGTCAGAACCTGTTGAAACTGGTTTGAGACAGTAAAAACTGGTTCTAGCTGGGTTAAATTGCCTTTGACTAGTTTGAGCTTGTTTTGACTAGTTTCTATCAGTTAGAACTGGTTTAAAACTGGCTTGAGCTGGTTTAGACTGTTTTTTCCTCAGTTCTGGCCAGTCTGAACAGGTTGAAAATGGTTTGATTTGCATTTCAACTCCCAATTCTCTGGAGGTGGATAGCATTCTTCTCATAAGTTCCTCAGAATTGTCCTGGATCACTGCATTGCTTTTTTTTTTTTTAAACCCTTACCTTCCCTTTTGGAGTCAATACTGTGTATTGGCTCCAAGGCAGAAGAGTGGTAAGGGTAGGCAATGGGGGTCAAATGACTTGTCCAGGGTCACACAGCTGGGAAGTGTCTGAGGTCAGATTTGAACCTAGGACCTCCTGCCTCTAGGCCTGGCTCTCAATCCACTCAGCTACCCAGCTGTCCCCCCTGCATTGTTTTTAGTAGCAAAGTCAATTACATTTGATCATCCCACAGTTATAGTAATTGTGCAGCTATAAATATTTTGGTACAAACAGATCCTTTCCCATTTTTTTTTTCTCTTTGTGATACAAACCTAGCAGTGGTATTGCTGGATCAAAGAACATTCATTCTTTTAAAGCCCTTTGAGCATAATTCTAAATTGTCTTCCAGAATGGTTGGATCAATTCACAACTCCACTAGCAATTCATTGATGTCCCAATTTTGCCACAGCCCCTCCACATTTATTTTCCTTTTCTGACATATTGGCCAATCTGATAGATGTTTCAGTTACTGTGTATAATGTTCTGCTGGTTCTGTTAAGCAGACTAGTTTAAAAAAAAAAAAAACAACAAAAACTTGGAAAGAACTACCCAAGATAATGAACAGTGAAATAAGTAGAACCAAGTCGACATTATACATAGCCACTGACTTCATGCTGGAGGCATAAACTGTGAATATTACCACCAGAAAGTGAACTGAAAGGTGAAACATGAAAGAAAATTTCTATGTACATGTCGATCTTCTGGGATGATATCTTTTGTCATGTAGAGAAGTTAGGAGATGCAGCTCACTTGTGGATGGGATTTATTATGTTGATAAGAAGAAAAGTAAGCTAAACATTTAAGAGATTTGTGATTTGATTTATGTACCATCTTCTTTTTCTTTGTTTTTGGAAATGCTTATTTTATTTGGTTTTTATAATGGGGGGAAAAAGAAAATTTAACAATTTCCTCCCATGTCAGTTCAAGCTGGCTCCAGCACATCCCTTGAGAGTCCCCCAGTGGTGAATCTATGGGAGAGCATTGATAAGAGCTGCCCAAAATAAGCAGACATGATGGATTGTGTGATCTATGTGCATTAGTTGATAGAAATAAGCACACTGACGAATTTGCATATTCATTTCATGCTGTGGGCCATCAAACCCACCCTGTCTGACATGGCCTGGGTGGGGGGGCACCTCGAGGAAGTGCATGGCAGTCTCAGGAAGGATGGAAACCCCCCACTCAAATACCCCCCTGTATGACTCTTCTCTTACTAACACTTATTATTATTAAAATTATTGTGATCAATATCCCTATTCAGCCCCAGGGAAATACAGAAGAATAGTAAAGACTGTTACTAGAGCTTTTACAGACCCCCCCTACAGACTCCTAGGAAGTTCCCACCTTCACATATATTAATACAGAAATTCCCCTAAAAGTCACTTCATAACAAACCAGCAAATAGTGAGATAATGTTTAAGATTCTAAGCTCCAACAAACTGCACCTGGATTTTCCATTCCCATACACAGAAGCTTACATAATGAGAAACCAGAAACAATACACACCCTGCTCCCTCTCCTGCCACCACCACCCCCATCCCTGATTCCGTACATTACAAAGGATGAAAAATGGAGAAGTAGCCTTCTGTGTAAAGGTCAGAACACCCCTGAACTGTTCTCTCCACCCCATAGCCTGGGAAACATGTCAAAACATACGTTTGAAAAATATTGAAAGTTACTGGAGAATGAAGAGTTGTTAATAACAAAGTTAATATGTGACAATCTATTATCTCCAAGAAAAGATGTATGTCGAAAATGAATTTCCATGCCAACCTTATGTGTGATCTCAAAGCATATAAAAATAAACTTTATTTGAGGCAGACCAGAGCAGTCTCTGTGAAGCCTGCCTGGCTGAAGTTCAGATTGACTGCCCCCATTTGTCTTAACATGCCAAAGCTATCCTACCACCAAGATTACCTGGACCTGTGGGAGTTCTACTCTCACAATTTCCATTTTTCCTTTACCATAATATCCCTGATGAAATCTGATATAAAACTCTGAAGAAAAATGACATGATAGCAAGAGAAGTAATTTTATTCTATTATAAGATGCTTTATTCGGTTCTTTGGTCCTGACTTGTAATTTGTTGGTCTTGGGAACTTCTAGTGAGGAAACTCCCTGTACCAATGTAGATTGGCAACTATTGTGCAATTGAAAGTATTAAGAGGTTAAGTGACTGCTCAGGGTCATATAGTTAGTGTGCTTTATATGCAGAATTTGAACCTAGTTCTTTCTCAGTCAAAAGTGGTCTCATTATTTACTATATCACATTTTATTTATTTATTATAAGATACTATAAGCTTCATAGAACTAAAATAATCATAGAAATAGTAATTACTAGGATATATATATATATATATATATATATATATATATATATATATATATATATATATANTCAAGACATCACCCCATGATGTCACTGATCCTTTTAAAAAGTGAAGGACAAACAACAACTGATGATGATGAAAATGACACTTGGAGAGGTAAAGTTATTTGCCAATAGTAACATTCTTAATAAGTGGCAGTGCCTAGTTTTAACTCCTGATCTTCTCACTTCAAAGTATCTTGATTTTTCCACTCACCAGTCTGCCTTTTGAGAGTATAAAATACATCAGCTCCAAACCTATATTTTCAGGTGTGTAAAAGTGAAATTTGGGAGATGTCATCTTTAAGTATATATATGTATTTTCTATGGACACGGGGAAATTATCAAACTACATTTCCCGTGGTCCAACGTGTTTCCGGTTCCGGTTCTTTGGGCGTGGGGAGGCCTACATCTCCACGCAGAGAAGAGTTTAAATCTCCTGGGTTAGGGGGGAGTGGGCTCTTGGCCAGCAGACTCGGGAGGAGACAGGAGACAATAATGGCGAGGGCGGCGGTTTTGAATTCTTACAAGCACGTGGTCTAATAACTTTATCTATCAGCATGGCTTTAATTAAAATACTAATTTATAGTATTATAGCAGCCTTTATAATTTTTTATCCTAATAATAATTTTGGCAACCTTACGAAGTTTGGAAATCGAATTTTCAATTTTCCAGATAGCCTTTCAGAAACTATAGCCATGCCTGCTTTTTGGCCGTATGGCTCAGCTCTTTTGAGCATTTTTTTAAAAAAGGAAAGTGACTTTCCTTGCCATGCTTTTGCTAAAAGCAAGAGCATGTTTTTGCCTCTGGCAGGACTCAGCCAGCCAGTCCAGCCCAAACCACCTTGGGAGGGAGGTCAGGCCAGCCGATTCGGGCTTTTGGCTTTAAACTAAAATGCCGGAGCCCAGCCAGTGTGTCTCTGCCATTGACCTCTATTCCTGCCGCTGATCTCCTGACTACAAGCCTGCCAGCGTTCCAGTCCCAGTGCTGCTGCTTCCACTTCAACCCGAGCCCCAACATGGATGACCCCCGGCTGCTGCCTTTGCCGAGATCTCGATCTCCAGAGACTGCTTCAGCTCTGACGCTAAAGATTTTGGTAATATATTCCCCTTTCTCCCTATTTCTAGCCTTCCACGTTTTTCTCTAAAGACCTAATTTAGGCAACCCCAACCCACACAGACTCTACACGTGGGTATTTTCCTGAGCTTTTCTCCACTAACCCCGAGCCCACGAGGACGCTAGCGTCTGGACCTAGCAACTAGCTTTTACCCTTAATGGGGCCGAATGGCCTATTAAGACTTGCTTGTGACTAAAAACTGAACTCAGGGGAAGAAATATTCACCCCCATACCTTCTCAGAACTTTGAACTTTAAAAAATTCCTTAAACTCAGCAGAACTCAATCAAGAGAACCTTAAATTGAACAAGGGGTGAACTTTTAAACCTCGGAACTGAATGAGTTTTATTTCTGTTTTATAGAGACTGTATCTTACTGTATTTTGCTAGTGTTTTATAAATTAATCTTGCTTATTTCATTGATTTTCCTGTTACACTGAATCATTTTAAGTTAATGTAGTTTGTGGCTGCTAGATTAATTCTGTTATGATTTTATTGTAACTCCCAAATAATGAGAGAAATCTATTAGAACTGGTAAGAGGTTTTGACCAGCTTGTTGATCTGATACTACTGGATTTATAGAGCACATGTCTTTTAAAATTTACTCTGTCTTGGTAATTGCAAAGAACCTTGAAAGTTTCCATGCTTTGAATATTACCTTGTAATTTTACAAGAGATCTTTTAACTTTTACTTTAAATCCTTAAGAATTGTTGTCTTAAAGGATAAGCCTTTATATATTTTATTATAAGAAAAATTGTTGCCTTAAATGGGTAGAAGCATTTCCTACCCAGGATTTTTTAAAACAGGAAGCCAAGGAGCTCCTGTATATTCTTATCTGAGGATGATTATACCTGAAGGTTTCTTTTTTTACATATCATGTTTTGGAAACAATAATAGAGTTTGTTGAGAAACTCTTAGCCAAGATTTAAAAGTTGTAACAAGTATATAATTTTAAACATCACTGTTTTAAAATGTGCTATTGGAAATAATGGTACTCTATTTGAATGTGCATTGTGAATCTGCTATTTTGTAAAACCCACTTTCTCTCACAGAAAATCTCATTTTTGGGTAACATAACCCTTCTAATTCTAAGCTATATATATATATTTTTGATTTTTAAAACATTTTTTTTAATGAGAGCAATTGATTTTTCCCCTTTTCTCATCTTGTACTGGAAGTACATATATAATCATTATTTATCCTTTTTCTGATTCTACAGCAAATACCTGAGCCTATAGGACTGTGATTAAATGCCTTTCTGTCTGATTCTACTATAAGGGAATATGAAAGCCGTTTTCGTGCTAAAAAAGAAAGCACCTGGTCAGAGACTTGACTGACTAAAATCTGCATAATTGCAGCAGTTCTATGCCAATACTTTAGGGCTTGGAAATTGGGGTTTGAGTCCTGGAGTCCCAGTCTTTTCTAAAACTTTAGAGGACGTGGGTCCCCTCGACTTAGATTCCTAGAAAGCACTTAAGATTGGTTATTTATTTGGCTCAGTTCCCTAAAAAAGCTGATGATAAGTCAGATCAGAGAGAGACATTTTCCTTAAGTCCTGGCCCTGAATGGGTAATTGCAAACTGCTGAATTCACTTTAATTAGACCTTCATTCAAAGGTCTAAGTTTATTTTCCCCAGATTTTTTGCACATTTTACATTTCATTCACTAGTTAATTTTTTCTTCTTTTTTTTTTTCTTGAATTTTATTCTTTGTATTTTGCCATCCTTAGCAGACCTGAGGTACCCTTTTTGTTTTTTAGAAAAAAGGTGTGTTTAAGATTTACCTTAGGGGGATATCTGTTAAGTTTTTTAAAATTCGATAATGTAAAAATATATGTATATTTAACTCTTTTAGGAGTAATTTCACGGGGAATTGTATAAATCTTAGAAGAAAATGTATGTTTTGTAATCTATAATGTAAAGTTTAAATTCTTTTGAGAATAATTTCAGGATAAGGATCTTGCCATCTCCCCAAGAATCCAGACGACGAACCTGTTTGGTGAAGACACCACGAAGATGTCTGAAAAGCCTTCACTGTACCATGAAGACCAAATTTTGAACTTTGTGATGCAGTTGATTGAACTATGGGGAGTTGAAATTGAGTTGTATGTATTGTTTTAATTGTACACTGTTATACCAATAGGGGACTGCCCCCAAATTGGTTTTTTGTCAATGCGGCTAATTTTAACCATTTGTTCATCTATTTCTTTTATCCCCAAATTCCTGAAAATTTTAGAAGTTGTCTATTTTTACAGGTCCAGCGAAGAAAAAGGGCTAACCTTTTTTTTGCCGGACCTCATGGGGAATTGTAAAAGTGAAATTTGGGAGATGTCATCTTTAAGTATATATATTTATTTTCTATGGACATGGGGAAATTATCAAACTACATTTCCCGTGGTCCAACGGGTTTCCGGTTCCGGTTCTTTGGGCGTGGGGAGGCCTACATCTCCACGCAGAGAAGAGTTTAAATCTCCTGTGTTAGGAGGGAGTGGCCTCTTGGCCAGCAGACTGAGGAAGAGGTAATAATGACTGGAGCGGCAGTTTTGAATTCTTATAAGCGTGTGGTCAAATGACTTTATCAGCATGGCTTTAATTAAATTACTAATTTATATTATTATAGCAGCCTTTATTATTTTTCATATTTATAGGTGGAGACATAACTAGGAAAAGGTCACTAAGGCTTTCCTTATGGTTACTGACAACTATGGGGTGCACATCCTCTCCAAGGGTATATACTTCTCTAATGAGGCCAGATAGAGCTCTCCTTGCACTTCAAAAAAATACCTTCCCACCATTTTTCAGAATTTGAATGATAGATTTCCCATCATTCTCTGTCTGCCTGTACCAAGTAGAACAATGTTACTTCTACACCCAGACTCACTCCCAGAGACTTGTCAACAGTGATGTGAACTGAAATGTCCCACAAACCCTACCAAGTAGCTGTCAACAATCAAAAGAACATGGAAACAATAACTAGTTGATTAGTATGGAGCCACCTTTCAGAAAAGACATATGGGTTGTTTAGATTTACAATTATGAGAAACTCCTTACAACACATAACCTAATTCATTGGTTAAGGGGGTTCAGATTCCTAGTCACAGGACTAGCTTCAAACAGTGTTCAGTTTCCACAATTACTGCCTTCCTTAGAGATTTCCAGAAAAAAGAAAAATTTGACTGAAAGTTGACCTAGCCTATTTAACATATCATAAGCATCCCATTTACATTGCAGTTTGCTCCCCTCAAGTAGGCAAACAGAGTGAATCATGGGTAAAGTTATGCAGACATCAGTTCTCTGGAAATGATAGGGCAACAACCACCCCTTCCTTAGTAACTAATCAAAATAAAAAAACATTCCTGAAAACTCCTTACTTTATCTCTCCTTACCCACATTCCCTCCTTACTTCACCTTACTTATCTTCTTTCTTTACTCAATTCTTTTACTAGCTACTCTCTTATATTCTCTTATAATAAAACAGTTGTCTCAGCATTGAGTCAGTCTGAGCTGTCAGTGCTTTGGGTAAGACCCTAATTTCCCCTTGCCAACATCAACATGGTGCCCCTCTTTCATGAGCCTATCTTTCATTCCAAATATTGCTCCAGAAGAAAAAAAAATTCTAATTTATGACTCTTCGCTTAAGTTAGTCTTCCCTTATAAAAAAAAAATACACCAAAGTTAATAAAAAGAAATTCAGAAGCAGACATAGACAAGCAAAAAAATTTTGTTGTTACTGTGTCAAATTTAATATATATTTAAAAAACAAGCTGTATATAACAAAGTTCACAATTTCATTTCACATGCTATCCCTCTTTATATTCTTTATACATTGAAACATTCATACTTGTTGGTGTTTGTCAAGTTTATAAATGAAAAAGGAAAATTGCATTAAGTTAGTCTAGAAAAAAACAGATGAATTACTGGGTTTAGAAGTGCTTCAAGTATTATGCAGAGATATGTTACAAGATTATAAAAATACAGACATGCTTTTAAGGATATGATAATGTAATATAAACATCGAAAATGAAAAACAGAGAGGAAGCACAGAATCTTGGGAAAAACTCTAGAATTCAAAGTGATTCTAGCTCCAGCTCTGCCACCTATACTATTACCTCTGTGGTTAGTAGTCCCTTTTGGCCTCAATTTCCCCAACTGTAAAGTGGGATTAATAATAGCTTCCTATTATTGCCTATCTTGCAGGGTTGTGAGATGCAAATAAGGCAAAGAATGTGAAAGTGCTTTGGAAATGACAAAGCATTAGAGGGCAACTGGATACTTCCTAGCTATGTGACCCTGAGCAAGTCACTTATATCCCCAATTGCCTAGCCCTTACCACTTTTCTGTCTCGGAACCTATACTTACTATCTATCCAGTGGTTCCCAAACTTTTTTGGCCTACCGCCCCCTTTCCAGAAAAAATATTACTTAGCTCCTCTGGAAATTAATTAAAAAAAATTTTAATAGCAACTAATAGGAAAGATAAATGCACCTGTGGCCATCACCACTCCCCTGGATCACTGCAGCACCCACCAGGGGGTGGTAGTGCCCACTTTGGGAATCACTGATCTATACTAAGACAGAAAATAAAGATTAAAAAAAAAAGAATAAAATGGTAAAGCATCAGAAAGGCATGTTACTAGGGTAATAAGGGAATAAAGCAAGTGGATGGGGTTTGTGGGTCCCTAAGTCAGTAGGTGGGAAAGGAGGGTACAATGGTGGAGGTAGTAGATTGAGGTGGTAGGAGATGTAAGGGAACAGCTGAGATTAGGGAAATATAGGACAATGAAGTATAATGAGCAGTAAGGGAGATGATGAGGTAGTTGGGCAGGCAGCTGCAACAGGGAGACAAAACTGGGTACACAGGCTTGAGACAGAGGACACTGAAGGGGAACAGGCTGAACCCTTCCAGGTAGGAAGGGCACTTCTACAGACAGAAGGTTAGGGCTGGTCAGAAATGGTTTGGAACTAACTAGAGGGCTTTCTAGTCAGTTTCTCAGGTTCACAAAGTCACAGTCCCAAGGCTCCTCCCTGTCTATGAAATAGATGGGCTTCTCAGAGGAAGTATAGAGATCACCACTTCCTCCAAGATGGACGCCTCCAGCTCCCCTCAGGACCCAAAGAGAAACTATTCCTTTCTCTCCTTATCCCTCTTTTATCATTCAACCAATGATTTAGCAAAAGGTTTGATTAAATGACAACAGGGTTTATTAAGTTTCAGGGTTGATTATAAAGGACAGAGAGATACAAGGTTTCTCTAACAACAGCCTAGGGAGAAGCTCCAGGTGGGGGAGGGACATAGGAATGGGAGACTGAGAAAGGGCCTGCCCTCACTCAGTCCTGGGAGGTTTGTTGCCTTTAAGGTTAAGGAAATTGTACACAATGAATCAGGAGACAATTTGCATCAAGGGTAAGCCCTACTTATCTATGGGGAAAACCTAAGTCTTCAAAGTTTGATTGCTACCACCCAAATCCACCCTTCTCCCAAAACCCACAGAAAATCAGGAAGGGAAATGGTGATTGGAATAGGGAAGGTCAGGGAGATCCAGAGGCATTAGCTAAGCTACAAAATCTCAAGAGAAAAGACACAGATTCAAGGCCAGGTTTCAGCCCCAAGACTGAGCTCAGTTGACCCTTCTGCTCTGACTGAGCCTCCAGGATCAACTGCCTCTAGTCAGGGCTCTAAACCCTCTCAACTGCCAGAAATTCTGCAGTTAGCCTTTTGCAGGGTTTATTGCACCTCTGCACTACACTACTCAAGATATTCCAAGTAAAGTTAAAGAATGAATAGCAAATAACAAGTATCAAATTCACCACCTTCCCCCTGTTCCCTCCCACTGCTATTTTTCTGATATTCATATTTAGTGTGGATAGCATACTGGAATTAAAATCTGAAACATCTGGATTCAGATCCTGCTTCTGATACTGAGTAGTTATGTGTCCTTGAGCAAGTTACTTACCTTTCTTTTTCTCAGCAGCAAAGAGCATTAAGTGACTTGCCCAGGGTCACACAGCTAGGAAGTATGTGAGGCCAAATTTGAATCTAGGCCTTCCTGACTCTAGGCTTGGCACTCTATCCACTGTTCTACCAAGCTGCCCCTTCTCTCACTTCTTTTCTTTCTTTCTTTCTTTCTTTCTTTCTTTCTTTCTTTCTTTCTTTCTTTCTTTCTTTCTTCTCTTACCTTCCGTCTGGGAGCCAATACTGTGTATTGGCTCCAAGGCAGAAAAGTGGTAAGGGTAGGCAATGGGGGTCAAGTGACTTGCCTAGGATCACACAGCTGGGAAATGTCTGAGGTCAAATTTGAACCTAGGACCTGCTGTCTCTAGGCCTGGCTCTCAAAACACTGAGCTACCCACCTGCCCCATCTCACACCTCTTTCTAAGCATGAACCTTTCTTCTTTTTACAACCCTTCTTGAACTCTCCATTCCAGCCCATCTGGTCTATTAGCTGCTCTTTCCTTAATTGATTTTGTATGAGTTTCATGCATCCCCCATAGGGTTTGAGTCTTAGGCACTGGCATAAGGGAGATGTCTGGGAGATCAGATAGCTTTCCTGCTAATTTGTGTCTGTCTGGAAAGGACCATGATTCAAAGAATTAACCTGATCTAATCAGACTTCAAGGGGTTGGGCTTTCCCAGACTAACCTAATTAAACTTATTTTTAAAAACATTTATTAGGTGCCTACTCTGTGCCAAACACTATGCTAAGCACTGAGGATACAGATTTAAAACAAGGAGAAACTACTTGCCCTCAAAGAGCTTACATTCTAATAAGGGGAGAGAAAACATACGGAGAGGAGTAGTATCCAAGGAGACATTCTTGTCTAGGAAATTACAAAGATGGTGAGTGAGTGAAGCCATACAAAATTAATTATTATACCCTTACCAGAAGCAGGGTAGTGTTGATTTGATTACTGTTCCCAGGGCAAGAGGCAGGGGAAGGTGATGAGTATCCTCCATCCCTCCCTTCTCCCCTTTCCTGCTTTCTTCTGTATGTTGTTTTCCTGAATTACATTATAAACTCCTCAAGGGGAGGCATTTATAATGCCTTTCTTTTTCTTTAATTGTATCTCCAGTGCTTAACCTAGTGTCTGGTACACTGGAGACACAAAATACTTTTTGTCATTCAGGTTCAGTCATGGTCCTATTCATGATTCCATTTGGAGCTGTCTCAGCAAAGATACTGGAGTGGTTTGCTATTTCTTTCTCCAGCTTATTTTACAGATGAGGAAACTGAGGCAGACAGGATTAAATGACTTGCCCAGGGTCACACAGATAACCATCTGAGGTCAAATTTGAATTTAGGTCTTCTTAACTCCAGGCCGGGTATTCTATTTGCTAAATGGAATTGAACTGAATTGAATTACCCTGCCCTTAGCATGAGAGCAGATGGCAAGATGTATGGGGTGAATGGATTCTGGAATTTGGGGATGGAGAAGTGGAAAGACAGTGAGTGGTGAAAGAAAGTGGGTAAGCTGCCCTCTCAACTCCAGGTGGCAGATTTTAGGCCCAGATGACCAGGCTAGATTCTGGTGCTCTCCTTGGATTAGGGGAGTTGGGACTAATTAACTAAACTGAACAGTTCAGCCCCAGGGCAGATTTTTTAAAATCTAAGATTCTAGGTCTGAGGTTCTACTTATTTATATACTATCAAGGCAAAACACTCAGGAAGAAGACAATACTTCTTTCAGAGTGGTGCTGGTTTTCTTTACACTTTTCTTCTCTTGAATAAAGATTTGTAAATATAGTAGTTAGAAGGATAATAGAAGGGAAGGGGCAACTTTTGTATTCTTTCACATGGACCTGCTTAAGCCCTGGCTTGTATTAATTCTAACTCTTTTTTTTAAAAACCCTTACATTGTCTTAGAATCAATACTATATATTGGTTCCTAGGCAGAAGAGCAGTAAGGCCTAGGCAATGGGGGTTAAGTGATTTGCCCAAGGTCACACAGCTAGGAAGTATCTGAGGCTAAATTCGAATCTAGGACCTCCTGTCTCTAGGTCTGGCTCTCAATCTACTAACTGTAATGGTGAGGCACCAGGGATGTTAACTATTATTATTAAAATGTAACTAAATGGTTTGTGGGTTCACACTGGGTTGAAGGAGAGATAGGACCAACAAGGATAGGGAGACCAGGGTTTACTACCAAACTTTTAACTGACACAGGAATGACAGTTAGACCCAACAGTCATTCAGCTCACCTAGGCTAGGGTCTATGGAACCAGCAGGCAAAAGGTAAAAGTATATAACAGTTTAATTGAGGGAAATAATAATGAAGGATGGGAATAAGGAATTCTATACTTACAACCTAAGGGCAAACCACAGGGGCAAGGGAAGGCCTTGACTACACTATTCTATTGACCTAAGCTAGGTAGGGCCCAAAGGGAGCAGTACTGAAGTCACAGGGAAAGCTCCTTCAAACCTGGTTCCAGCCAGGTTTGGTCAGCTCAACAAAAGGGCCTGAGGATGGCTTTCAATTGGAGTTTCACAGTAAGTCCAAGGATGATCACAGGATGCCAAGAGCCAACTCCACCAGGTGATCCAAGGTACCCAGGTAGGGAGAGTGAGTTTGCAATGCTGTCCACCAGATCACAAACTACTTCCCCACTTGGTGCTGCTCTGCAGGTCTGTTGTCCACTGCTGAAAGCCTCCACCTCTCAGGATCCCAGAGAATCTGGAAGCAGTTTTTCCCTAACTCTGAGATCTCCCAGGGTTAACAACAGTTATGTCCCCAACCACTAATGGAGCCTCTCTCAGAGCACAAGCCCCACTTCCTGCTCCTTCATTCCATCTTGGAATTCTCCAGCCCTTCCTGCTAGGTCCAACACTAATACTAAATTAATTGCTAAATAACCCTCACAACATAAGCCACCCAGATGTCCCCTAATTCTAATTCTTCTTGCCTCAATATCCATCTGCCAGTGAGACTCATTTCTCATCTATTCCTTCTCTTTTATTTAGAAAATCATGGAATTGTAATTTGGGTGGAAGAGGCAGGAAGAGGGGCCCAGGGATCATCTAGCTTCTTGTTGATGAACTTCTGGTATGTGTGCTGGAGGGAGTTGCCCCTCTCCTCTTCTCCACCATATCTGAGGACATTTCTCTCATCACCCACCCCTCTGCCCAGCAGCCCAATGGTAGTGCTTCCTCCTTCCCCTGTCTAGGGAGAGGGGGCGGTTCACATGTGGCATGAAGGTGCAGTTTAGGCACTGAGTCTCTAAAAGGTTCACCATCACTGATCTGGCCTAACCCATACCTCCATAAGAATCCCCTCTACAATATCCCTAAGAAGTGGTCCTCTGACCTCTGCATGAATACTTCTAGTGGAAAACTCACCACCTCATGGTAAAGCCCACTGGTGTCATTTGAGTAGTAAGGGAAATCTTTCCTGACAAAACCAAAATTTATCTCTTGGTAATTTCCACTTACTGCTCTCAGTTTTGCTTTCTAGATCCTACTAGAATTAGCATCATTTTTATCCATGTACATATATGTATTTGCCTAGCCTATACCATGTGCTTAATACATGTTTATGGAATTGAATTCCCCAACCCTTCCTTCAGACTCTTGAAGACAAATCTCTTGTCTTCTCCAAGTCTTTCTTCTCTTCTCTCTCTGGGCTAAAATATCACCAAATCTTTCAATCCTTTGACCATGGCATGGTGTGAAGTTCTTTTTATCCTGGTCCCTGTCCTCTGGATATGTTTCTCGAATTTATCATCAACCTTCCTAAAACCATGTTGGCTAGATCTGAACATAGTGCTCTCTGACGTGTTCTGCCCAGGGCAGAGGGCAGAATCTCAGCTCCCTCACTCCGGCTATTAAGATCACATTAGCTTTCTGGCTGTTGTGTCAAACTAATGATTTATATTGAGCAGGCAGTCCACTAAAACAATCTGGTCTTTTTTTTCACATAATCTATTGTCTAGCCATGTTTCCACCAGCCTCTATTTGTGCAGAAGACTTTTTGAACCAAAATTTAGAAATATAAATGTTTGTTGTTGATGATCAGTGGTTTCAGTCATGTCCCATTCTTTGTGACCTCATTAAGGGTTTCCTTAGCAAAAATGCTGTTTTCTTCTCTAGTTC
This sequence comes from Gracilinanus agilis, assembly GCF_016433145.1. NCBI lineage: Eukaryota > Metazoa > Chordata > Mammalia > Didelphimorphia > Didelphidae > Gracilinanus > Gracilinanus agilis. Next base: position 205,790,590 of record NC_058130.1, read on the forward strand.
ATTTTACAGATGAGGAAAAAGCTCAAGTGACTTGCCCAGGGTCACACAGCTAGTAAAAGTATGGTGCCAGATTTGAACTCTATCCTCTGTGTCGCTCAGCTACTCCATCCTATACTACACAATATAAATGTATTTCATACAATTTCATTTTGGAATTCCTACCCTGGGACTGAGCTGTCCATACTGTTGAATCCGTGAATACTAAATTCCATAGTCCACAATATCTCTGTCTGCCTCCATCATGTACCACTGGACCTTTTCATTTGAAACAAAGTTAGTCAATGAGCATTTAATTATTTATTTTTAAAACCCTTACCATCTGTCTTAGAATGGATACTAAGTATCCATTCCAAGGTAGAAGAATGGTAAAGACTAGGATGATGGGGGTTAAGTGACTTGCCTAGGGTCACACAGCTAGGAAGTGTCCAAGGCCAAATTTGAACTCAGGTCTTCTCATCTCCAAATCTGATTCTCTATCCATTGAGCTACCTAGTTTCCCCTCAGTTAGCATATACTATGTACCAGGCACAGTTCCAAGTGTTGGGAAAACAGAGAAACAAAACCAGTCCCTGCCCTCAAGGAACTCACAGTCTAATGAGGAAGTATCATGGGAGCTTGGTCAAAATCAAACATATAACTAAAAAAAGTGGAATCATTTCTTTCAAATTGATAATGTCAGATGTGTAATCTGTTGGCTTTCGTGTTCCAAGAGTGTGTAAAATGGTGTCTCTTCATTCTCGTTCAGGCTACACTTCTGCCTCTTCTGGACTTTCTTTCTCTCTGATTCCTCTGAAATGTCTTCACTGTAGAGGCTCACTTTACCCTTGGGCTTCAGACCACTGCAGTACTCTCAACCCCTGGAGCCTTGCCTTCTGATTGGTTGGTTCCTCCTAAAATTTCTATTTTAAGTAGGAGATCCAGAACAACTGTGTCTTCCTTCATCTTTAGGTTATACTTCTGACTCTGCCAGATTTGGTCTATAATTCCACCTCATCTCCAACTATCCATTCTAGTTTGATACTGGTGTGTAATGTATATTGCATTGCCAAATTTCTAAAAATTCTGTGGTTTTAGAAAACCTACAATGGCCTTTACAAACAAAATTCAGTGAACCTAAACAAAACTATCCAGTTGCTGAAGTTAAAACATTATGGATGTATTGGAGTAATCCATAATCCAATTCAAAAACATTGACTTTTGAAAGTAAAGGGGAAAATCAAAACTGTTATGAAGTATTATACTAGTTGAGGAGAGCCCTCCAATATTGTTCTTTTTTAAGAAAAACCTTATCTTTTGTCTTAGTATCAATTCTTTTTTTTTTTTTAGCTCTCTCCTTCCATCTTGGAATCAATACAAAGTATTGGTTCCAAGGCAGAAGAGTGGTAAACGCTAGGCAATTGGGGCTAAGTGAAAGGGTCACACAGCTAAGAAGTGTTTGAGGTCATATTTGAACCCAGAACCTCCCATGTGTAGGTCTGGCTTTCTATCCACTGAGCCACCTATCTACCCCCTTAGTATCAATTCTGAGACAGAAGATCAATAAGGGCTAGGCATTTTCTACAGAAGACCTTTCTTATCTTGCCCTATCCCCCATGAACTGCCAGGGCCTTTCCCTTCTGAAATTACTTTCCATCTACTCTTTCCTTTTTAAAATCCTTATCTTCTGTTTTAGAATCAATACAAAGTATTGGTTCCAAGGCAGAAGAGCAGTAAGAGCAAGGCAATTGGAGTTAAATGACTTGTCCAGAGTCACATAGCTAGGAAGTGTCTGAGGCCAGATTTGGACTCAGATCCTCCCTACTCCAGGTCCCATACTCTATCCACTGTGCTATCAAGTGTTTTTTATCACAAAACTCTTCACTTTAAACTATTTGTAATTTTATTGGATTTGGTATAAAACTGATCTAAGAACATGAGGTTTGTTTTTTTTTAAGCAAGTCTAGTATTATTTAGTTGTAGGTGTTATAAGAACATAAACATTTTTTTACTGAAAGGATTTTTCTTATTTTATGTGAAGTATATTACCCAGAACCATAACTAGTAAACTGAACCTAGAGAAAATTTAGCTGGAGGCCAAGGGATAGATAAGAGCAGACAATTTGACTCCAAGTGTAGTCCCACTGGAAGAAGAGAGTTGTATGCTAAAGAGAACCATAAAGGGTTTGGAGACAAGGTAAACCCCAGGACAGGGGAACCATGATAAAGAAAGAGATAACATATATAGAAGGTTTCAGCTGTGAATAAGATTTTTAAAAGTCCCATGATCCTTAAAGTATAGCAGCAAGCCTAATGATAATTTCTCTTCTTCAATGATAAAATTATATAAGTTTCTGCTGTTGAACCATTTGGCAGTGCCAAGGACTTTGGTGAAAAAACTTGATTCTAAGGCAGAAGGTAAGGGTGTAGGGAAAAAACAACAACTTTCTTTTGGGGGTCTTTTGTAGCACCTATAGGAGTAATTTCCAGGTTCCATCTTCACTTGGGCTGTTGACCATGAGGATGACTGAGAACGCTGGGCTGGGAAGCATTGCTCTTCTCAAGACTCTTGGATTGTGGGCTGTCTCCATCAGGTTCTGAGGGGAAATGGTAGTCAATGTGATGGTGGTAATCTGACTCACTTGTCAACTTCAAAGTTCAACTTCAAATTTCACCTTCTTTGGGAAACCTTTTCTAACTTCCAATCTGCCTTTTTGCTCTCAACTCTGATAGTACTTAGGATTTGATTATATATTCTCAGTTAATTTAATTGTGTATTCTCATATTACTTTCTTTTATTTCAGATATGGTATTTTTGCCTGACAACTAGATTGCAAGCTTCTTGAGGCTAGGCCATGCCTTGTATGATTGTCTTTATTCCTCACAACACATAGCACAAGACTGAGCAGAGAATAGCAAATTAGTAAATACTTATTGATAGATCCTGAGTGTTTTCTTCTTAAAATTTTCTTATAGAGAAGGGGTTCCAAAACAGTGTGTGTAAGAAGGAAATGGACTTCAGGAACAAATTGAAAGGTTGACAGAATCCAAACATGGTATGATATCATGGAAAGTGTGCTGGGTTTGGCATAAAAGACTTGGATTTGAATTCTAACTCTGCTACTTATGTGACTGTGGGCATCTCTTCTTTTGCCAAGGTCTGTTTCCTCATCTGTGAAATGAGAGGGTCAAATCAATGGTCCCTTCCAGCTCTAAATATGTAGTCCCATGATTCTGAATAGAGGCACTGAAATGTAGAGTATCAAAATTTTCAATACTAATTTTTAAAAGATAGTGCAGGGGGGGAGGGCAGCTGGGTAGCTCAGTGGATTGAGAGTCAGGCCTAGAGACAGGAGGTCCTAGGTTCAAATCCGGCCTCAGACACTTCCCAGCTGTGTGACCCTGGGCAAGTCACTTGACCCCCATTGCCCACCCTTACCACTCTTCCACCTAGGAGCCAATACACAGACGTTAAGGGTTTAAAATTTAAAAAAAAAATATGGTACTCAGGAGAACATTCTACACAGAAACTGATACACTATGGCACAATTGATCGTAATGGACTTCTCTACCGGCAGCAATACAATGATCTAGGACAATTTTGAGGGACTTAGGAGAAAGAACACTATCCACATCCAGAGAAAGAACTGTGGGAGTAGAAATACATAAGAAAATTATTTCCTTGATCACATGGTTGGATGAGGATATAATTAGGGATGTAGACTCCAAATGATCACTCTACTACAAATAATAATATGGAAATAGGTTCTTGATCAATGATACATGTAAAACCCAGTGGAATTGCTCATTGGCTATGGGAGGGGGGGATGGAGAAGGGGAGGGAAAGAACACAATTCATATAACCATGGAAAAAATCTAAATAAAATAAATTAATTAATTATTTAGGAAAAAAAATATTGTACTGGCTAAGAGACAGAAGGGAGGATCAATGGAATAGTCTTGGGGTAAATGTCCTTAGCAGGATAATATATGATAAACCCAAAGATCCCAGCTTTGGGGACAAGAACCCACTGTTTGTCAAAAACTACTGGGAAAATTGGAAAACAGTATGAGAGAGATTAGGTTTAGATCAACATCTCACACACTATACCAAGATAAATTCGGAATACATAAATGACTTAAATATAAAGAAGGAAAGTATAAGTAAATTAGGTGAACATAGAATAGCATACTTGTCAGATATATGGGAAAGAAAAGAATTTAAGGTCAAGCAAGAAACAGAAAATATTACAAAATATAAAATGAATATTTTTGATTACATTAAATGAAAAAGATTTTGTACAAACAAAACCAATGCAACCAAATTAGAGGGGCAGCAACAAATTGAGAAAAAAATCTTTATAACAAAAACCTCTGATAAAGATCTAATTTCTCTTAGGGAGTTCTTTAATGGCCTGTTCAATTTCTTTTTCTGATATTGGATTATTTAAGTATTCTATTTCTTCTGCTGTTAATCTAGGCAATTTATATTTTTGCAAATATTCATCCATATCACCTGTGTTGCTAAATTTATTGCCATATAATTGGGCAAAATAGTTTTTAATGATTGCCTTAACTTCCTCTTCATTAGAGGTGAGGTATCCTTTTTCATCTTTGATACTATTAATTTGGTTTTCTTCTTTCCTTTTTTAAATTAGATTAACCAGTACTTTGACTATTTTATCTGTTTTTTTTTCAAAATACCAGCTTCTACTCTTATTTATTAATTCAATAGTTCTTTTACTTTTGATTTTTAGTATTTCTAATTTAGTTTTCATCTGAGGATTTTTAATTTGTTCATTTTCTAGATTTTTAAGTTGCATGCCCAATTCATTAACCTCTACCCTCCCTAATTTGTTAATATATGCACTCAGTGATATTAATTTTCCCCTTAGAACTGCTTTGGCTGCATTCCATAAGTTTGGGTAAGATGTCTCATCATTGTCATTGTCTTCAATGAAATTATTAATTGTTTCTGTGATTTATTCTTTCACTAAATTATTTTGGAGAATCATATTATTTAATTTCCAATTAATTTTTGGTTTGCCTCTCCATGCATTCTTACTAATAAATATTTTTATTGCATTATTGTCTGAGAAGGTTACATTTATTATTTCTGCTTTTTTGCATTTGTTTGCCATGTTTCTGTGCCCTATTACATGGTCTATCTTTGTGAATATTTCATGTGCTGCTGAAAAGAAGGTGTATTCCTTTTTGTCTCTATTTATTTTTCTCCAAATATCTATTAACTCGAATTTTTCTAGGGTTTCATTCACCTCTCTTATCTCTTTCTTATTTATTTTTTGGTTTGACTTAATTTCTCAAATTTATAAGGAGCTAAATCAAGTATACAAAAAATCAAACCATTCCCCAATTGATAAATGGGCAAAGAACATGAATAGACAATTTTCAGTTAAAGAAATAAAAATTATCAATAAGCACATGAAAAAGTGTTCTAAATCTCTTATAATTAGAGAAATGCAAATCAAAACTATTCTGAGGTACCACCTCACACCTAGCAGGTTGGCTAATATGACACCAAAGGAAAGTAATAAATGTTGGAGGGGATGTAGCAAAATTGGGACAATAATGCATTGCTGGTGGAGTTGTGAATTGATCCAACCACTTTGTAAGGCAATTTAGAACTGTGCCTAAAGAGCTTTATAAGATTGCCTGCCCTTTGATCCAGCCATACCACTGCTGGGTTTATACCCCAAAGAGATAATAAGGAAAAAGACTTGTACAAAAATATTTATAGCTGCACTCTTTGTGGTGGCAAAAAATTGGAAAATTAGGGGATGCCCTATAATTGGAGAATGACTAACCAAATTGTGGTATCTGTTAGTGATGGAATACTATTGTGCTCAAAGGAATAATGAACTGGAGGAATTCCATGTGAACTGGAAAGACCTCCAGGAATTGATGCAGTGTGAAAGGAGCAGAACCAGGAGAACATTAAGCACAATCAAATATGGACTTCTCTACTAGCAGCAATGTAATGATCCAGGGTAATTCTGAGGGACTTATGAGAAAGAACACTATCCACATCCAGAGAAGAACTGTGGGAGTAGAAATACAGAAGAAAAACAACTGTGGGGCAGCTGGGTAGCTCAGTGGATTGAGAGCCAGGCCTAGAGATGGGAGGTCCTAGGTTCAAATCTGGCCTCAGACACTTCCCAGCTGTGTGACCCTGGGCAAGTCACTTTGCCCCCATTGCCTAGCCCTTGCCACTTTTCTGCCTTGGAGCCAAGACAGAAAGCAAGGATTTTTATTTAAAAACAACAACAACAACAAAAAACTGCCTGATCACGTGGTTCAATGGGGACATGATTGGGGATCTAGACTCTAAATGATCACTCTATTGCAAATATTAATAATATGGAAATAGGCCTTGATCAATGATACATGTAAAACCCAGTGGAATTGCTCATTGGCTATAGGAGGGGGGAGGGAAGAGGAGAGGGAAAGAATATGAATCATGTAACCATGGGAAAATAATCTAAATTAATTAATTAAGTTTTAAAAATTAAAAAAAAGAGAGAGCACTGAATGTAGAAGCAGAAGGACCTGAGTTTGAATTCTACTTCTGCCATTTACTACTGGTGCTATCTTGGCAAGTCACTGTACCTCTCTGGGACATTAAGTACTTTTATTTTAAAATTTTTCAATGAGCAAAAATCTCCTGATCTCCTTTCCATCTTCACTATCCCCTCACATTCTATGGGAACATAAAAAGGAAACAAAACCTTTGTAAGAAATATGAGCAGAACAAATTAACCTATTGGCCATGCCCCAAAATGCATGTCTCATTCTACACCTTGAGCTCATTATCTCTCTTTCATCATGGATACAATTTGTTCTCCTCATTCAGCTCACTTGATTCTGTATCAGTCCATACAAGTCTTTCCAGGTTTTTCTAAGACCATCCTTTTTGTCATTTTCTACAGCATAACAGTATTCCATCAATATATTCTTGGAAAGAAATTAAGCATTTTGGGGTAATTAGGGTCAGACTACCTTTTAAGGCCAGCTAGAATCTTAGAAAGCATTCCTGGAGGGAATCCTGAGGAGCCTGAAGTCTGTTGGGATCCAACTTCCAAGGGCACTTCTGAAGGTATGTTTGCTTTGGGAAGAAGCTAGTGGTTCAGCTCTCTGGGAAACTGGAAAACCAAGTGACAGTTGAAGGAGGAAGCAGGTCGGGGAATAAGGTTGTGGAGATCAACAGAAAGAAGAAAGAGAGAGTGTATTTCCTGTGTGTGGCTGCAAACAGAGGCAGGCCATTTTTGAGGCCTGTCTTGGGCCTAGAAGCCTGACCCAGGCCTGAAGAGTGGCAGTTGACAGAGAGAGAGAGATTCAAAGCTGGAAGAAATTTACAGAGACAGTAAAAACTTAATTATAAGCAAGAGGATTAATAATTAGCATAGTTTATTTAGAAAAGACCCTGGAAATTAGAATAGATTAAAGACTGAGAAAGAGACTCAAGGAAACTCGAGCAAGAAGAAAGTTCTCAAGAACTAGAGGGAGTGAGTAAAGTGTAGATCCCCTTTTTTAGATTAGGGAATTAATCCTAATCCTCAAACCTTTGTTTACCTTTCCCTTCCTACCTTAAACCTTTTTAATACTTATTAAATAGGTTTTAGTTGTCTTCAAGTAGTTTTAGTAGGCCATTTTTTTTTTAAAACCCTTACCTTCCCATCTTGGAATCAATACTGTGTATTGGTTACAGGGCAGAAGAGTGGTAAGGGTAGGCAATGAGGGTCAAGTGACTTGCCCAGGGTCACACAGCTGGGAAGTGTCTGAGGCCAGACTTGAACCTAGGACCTCCTGCCTATAGACCTGGCTCTCAATCCACTGAGCTACCCAGCTGCCCCCAGTAGGCCATTTTTAACTAGGCCCAATGACTACCCGGAGCCTCAGCTCAAACCCAGCTACCAACTGCCTTTAACAACAAAAAGAGATAAAAGATACTGTATTCCAATTTAATATTAACAATTCCATGATTTGTTTAGCTTTTCCCCAATTCGATGGACATAAGTTTTTTCCCAAAATTTCCAAAAATCTCCAAAATTCTTTGCCACAACAAAAAGTTGCAAAGTCAATACATAGCATTGCCTATACAGTAATAGCAAAAACATTAATGCTTTAAAGGCTTAAAGACTGAGATTAGCCCTATGAATAGAGGCTGAATAATATAGTCCTGCTCTCACCACACTTGACCAGAAGAACTACCCCTCAGCCCAGGCAGATACCGGTGAAGTACTTAGTCTCATTTGGCACATGGCTGTCAATGTCTCTTCACACAAACCAGTTCCTGGTGGGATTGTTTTTTCCTGTCATACTACTCTCTTCTTTTATATTTCCCCAGGGCCTTACTAGCACACTTCATGGAGTCCTACTGAATCTCCTCTGATGTGTCTGAATTTTTTATTAATGGTGACCATGGTGACCTCAAGTAGGAGGAACTGTTGGCTTTGATAGACTCTGACTGATAAGGACTCAGGCGCTCAGTTAGGGCAGGTGCTCTTGCTGTCAAAACATATCTCCATCAATTATTTATTAAGCATCTATGACGGGCCAGGCATTCTGTTAAGTTTTGGAGACAGGAAGAGAGGCAATTATACAGTAAGAACTTGTTTTACACAACCAATATGTTTCAAAGCCCTTCTCAAAAGCTGAAAAATCATACATAATAGTGAACTTCATTATTTAATAAGTATGTCTTATACAAACATATCTAAGCACTTTCCGAGTTTTCTTGGGCTTCTCAGAGATGCCAGCATCACTATTCTTGTACTTTGGGACCATTATTAATAACTAAATAGCATTAATGAAACAAAGAAGCACTGCTCTGATAAGGATGCAACTTGTAACAAACAAGAACTCCAGACAAAGGCTGGTGCAGGAGCTAACATTTGGCACAAAATAATATAATGATTCACACTAATGCTTTTCAGAGGGAGAATGACTGTAACTGGGTGAAGTGCTGTGAGGCTTTATGCCGTTTGAGAAAATGGCTGGGTTTAGCACATAATTTAAATTTATTTTACATATTTTTCTGCCTTTATTTTTTTTTTCTATTGCCACTGGTGGATGCCTGAATTTACATGTGTTGAGTTCAAGTAACATGAGGTCCAATTGTATAATGCCCCTGCCCTCAAAGAGCTCACCTTCCAAACAAGGAGAAAGCTGAGGGTATGACACATGCCTGTAATCTCTTCTTGTTATTCATTTGTGTCCAACTCTACCTGACCCCATATGAGGTTTTCTTGGCAAAGATACTGGAGTGGGTTGCCAATTCTTTCTCCAGTCAATTAAGGCAAACAAGGTTAAGTGACTTGTCTAGGGTCACACAGCTAATATCTTAGACCAGATCTGAATTCAGGTTTTCCTGATTCTAGGCTCAATGCTCTATCCACTTGAGCTGCCTCTGTAATTTCTACTACCGGGAGGGCTGATGGATCATTTGAACTTGGAAGTTCTTAGCCTTTTGGATGTTTGCATTAACTCTAGAGCCAACATAGTAAGGCAGCAGGAGCTCCAGAATGGGATGAAGTGAGGTGTGACGAGGCTGCTTAAGGGAGGAGTGAATTGATCTAGTTCAGAAACAGAACAGGGCAAAGCCTTTGTGTAGATTGGTGGTGGGTTCACCCATGAGTAGTAGCTCCAAGCCTTCCAGTCTTTGCAAAATGGTAAAATTTAGCCTTGAAATAAGTAAATAAAAATAAAGGAGGAAACTGTAAATGAATGAGTACATATGAAATATATACAGAGTATGTGAAAGGTAACTTTAGGGGGATTGGACTAGATCAGTGGTGTGTCAAACATGCATCCTGAGGGCCACATGCGGCAACAATATTCCCTAGTGCATCATGGGTGAGATTAAAATGTTCTGGGGAAACACAGGTGCCTTTTCTACATCATGACTTTCCTCATCATGGTTTCAATACATTATGAGTTGGCACAAGAAATTTTTTTCCATTTTTTTTAACTTTAATTTTGAATATTTTCCCATATTTACATGTTTCATGTTCTTTCCCTCTCCCCAAACTCCCCTAACCCCCTTGAGCTGATGCACAATTCCACTGGGTTTTACATGTATCATTGATTGAGCCCTAATTCCATATTTTTGATAGTTGGGCTAGAGTTATCGTTTAGTGGCACAAAAAATTTAATGGGAATTTTGGGGGAGTTTTGAGGAAACCACAGCCAACACATGAAGGCCAACAGACAATGCAGAAAAAGTTTAGAAACCCAGAAATGCATAAAATATGTGTATAGTACTGTATAATATCAATGTGTTTTATATTTTAATACTATAAATATACATGATTTCCTTTTTAAAGATAAAATAAATAAAAAGTTAAAATTCATGAAAAGAACACCAAAGACAGCAGATGACACAAGAAGACTGAAATGCAGAGATACCTTAAAAAGTTTAGTAAATACTAAATACATAAATGAATGTAAGGTATTGTAAACATCCCATAAAAGAAAAAAATATTCAGATTTCTTCTCTGAGATGAAGGGAAAAACATAAACATAAAATAAAAAAATTATGTAGATTTTCCAGTTCAAGGGGGTACTGTACCCCTAACCTCTTCAATGTAGAAGGGACACTTGTATTTAGCAAAACAAAAGAAATACAATAAAATATAGAAAACATTATATTTTAAAACTAGGTCAATATGCAGCCCAGAGGTATTCTTATATATGGACTAGTGGCCCCCATTTCTATCTGAGTTTGATACCCCTGGACTAGCAGACTCCTGGGCGTCCCTCTAAATCCTTTCTAAAAAATAATTAATTAGTTTGTTTGCTATATTAAAATTTTCAGGTATCTCCCACTCTCCCTCCCCTCCGGTAATTAGAGAAGGCACCATTTGACAAAAAGATATATGTATATATAAAACTACGTCTTGCTTGTTTTTACTTATTGGTCATTTCTCTGAAGGTAGACATATGCAAGACATTCTTCAAACAATATTTCTGTAGGTGTAAATAATGTTCTCTTGGTTCTGCTCGTTTCATTCTTCATAATTTCATATAGGTCTTTCCATGCTTTTATAAAATTAACCAGCTCAAAGTCATTTCTTATAGCACAGTAGTATTCCATCACAATCATATGCCACAACTTCTAAATCCTAAGAATAAAGAAAGATCTTTTGACTGAAGGAGAAGCAGTTGCATTAACAGGTAAAGGAGAAGAATCTAGATATCCTGGAGAGAAAAGATATTTAGAGTCAGCTTGGACCTCATTGTACATTCCAGTCTTCTTCAGAGGGGTTAAGATGCTCTGTCTATTTTTAAAATCCCAATATTGTGAGAAATGAATCCTACTGGCATATATACCTCAGAGCTTGCCACTGGCTGGTCACCAGGCTGAGGCACTGTCTGATCTTGACTCTGCAGTATGATTCTGGGGCCCTCTGTTGCCATAACAACTGGATTCCAGCTTTAAAAATAGTAACTTATTTTTCATTCAACATCTTTTGCCCTCAGAACCAAAAAAAAACTTTTTTAATCTATTTTTGTGCTTGATCTTCATTTTAGGTATACCCTCAGGCATCCTATCTAAGCATAGAGTCAGGGCCTGCCCCCATTCTCCATGAGAAAAAAAAAAATTTAAGATGACGTTTTAAGTTGATATGCTAAGGAACAAGAAAGGGGTAGCGGGATAGCAGAGGAGAGGAAACCCTCAAGGGAACTGTCAACAAAGCTTCTTAGTTTCTCTCACTGGACATATCCTTATTTATCTTCTTGCCTGTCTGCCTGCCTGCCTGTGAGCTTTTCTGATGCTAAGACAGAGAGCTTTGATCCATAGGGACTGGGATGAGACTCTGCCAGGAAAAGAGTCAGCCCAGTGGGTTAGTATATAATCCTTTTGCTTTTGCTAGCCAGCATGTTGATTCTCTTTAGAAATTTGGTGGGAGGGACTGAGTAAAATGGAGACTGTAGCCATAAGGGTTAAAGGCAGAAGCCTGGGGCTTTTTTCTCCATTGTGCCTTACTAATAATGAAACACTAGATTATAGTAGCAGGTGTGCTTCTAGGTCAGGCTGTAGGTGTGTCTGCAGAATAGGTGGCCCTCAGAAGTAAAACATCTGGAGAACAGGATTTAAGTACAAGAGTAGAGAGGCAAAAAAAGAGCATCATGAGAGATTGAGTCATGCATGCCTAGCCCTCTTTTCCAATTTCTGGATGAATAAGATGTGCACGGAAAGAAAAAGATTGGTTTCATGGAAACAACACTGAACTTAAAAGTCAAGAATTGACAGTCAGTTATAGTGTTGGCTCTGGCTGGGTACCTTGTGTAAGTCACTCAGACCTGCTGATACCTGAGTTTCCTACTCTGTCAAATAAGGCCATCTTACTTCTAAAGGAATATAGATAGCAATTTTATAGTCTTCAAAGCATTTTCCCATAACTCTAGAAATTAAAAGGATTTTAGAGGACATATATTCCTAGTGGAAGAAATTGAGGTATGGAGAAACTAAGAGATTTGTTCAATGGTCACAAGAAGTGTCAGGAGGATGATTTTAAATAAGAGATTGACTCCAGAGTCAGTGCTTTCCCCATATTACCTCTCAATGAGGTAGGCAGGGCAAAGATACACACAAAGAAACTCAGATTCAACAATGTTAAATAATTGGTCAAAGTCATACAGTTAGTAAGAAGCAAAGTTGAGATTCCCATCTTGATATTCCTTCCCCCCTTTTTTGTCTATTCCTTTTATTATCTTTTCATTCATACGTAGAAACAATTTTTTAACAATTCTTTGCATTTCAAATTCTTTCCCTCCTTCCCCTCTCCTGCTCCAGATAGTAAACAATATGATATTGGTTTTTCAGGGGTTGCCATGCAATACAAATTTCCATATTCCTCATGTTGCAAAAGAAGACATATATCATACATGCAAGAAAAAACTCATACAGGAAGTAAGGTGAGAAATGGTATGGTTCTATTTGCATTCATACTCTGACAGTTCCTTCTCTGGCTGTAGATAGTATTTTTCATCATGAGTCTTTTGGGGTCATTTTGGATCCTTGCATTGCTAATAATAATTTAGTTCTTCACAGATGATCATTGTACAGTATTTCTGTTACTATATACAATGTTCTCTTGGTTCTGCTGATTTCACTTTGCACCAGTTTATACATGTCTTTTCAAGTTTTTCTGAGATCATTCTGTTCATTGTTTCTTATGGCACAACAGCATTCTGTTACAACCATAGACCACAACTTGTTCAGTTATTCCCTAACTGATGGATATCTCTTCAGTTTTCAACTTTTTATCACCAAAAAAAAAAAGCTGCTATAAATATTTTTGTATTAGTAGATCCTTTCCCCCTATCTTTAATCTCTTTGGGATATAGACCCAGTAGTTGTATTTCTGGGTCAAAGGGTATGTGCAATTTTATGTCTCTTTGGGCATCAGCCTTGGTTTTCTGATGCTCAGATGTTTTCTAAGATTCCCTGCAGATCTAATATTTTATTATTTTAGGACACTTCATCATTAGCAACTCTGTCCCACCTTAGCACCCATGTTGACTCAATAACTTAAGGGGGGAAAATGTCTTGAGAAAATTAACCTTTCTATTTCTTCTTCAACCTGCTTTATCTATTACTTTAATTTAGAGAATCTAACAGCAAGAAAAATCCTTTTTTAGGAGAGGAGGGATTTGGAATCCCAGAACCTATGTTCAAGACTCATTTCCTTGGTTACTCTTTGTGTGATTGGCTCTGTGGTTAGAATCCACCTCTGATACTGAAAAACTTTGTAACCATGCTCAAGTCACTTAACTTCTCTGAATCTTGGTTTCCTCTTCTGTAAAAAGAGGAAGTTGGACTAGATACTGGAAAATCTCTTTCAGCTCTCTAACTGGGTTCTATATTCTTTGACCTCTCTAAGACTAATTTTTCATCCATAAAAATAAACATAATACCTACTCTACTTATCTCATTGGTCTCCTGTATGTATGGGGATGGAGATGAAGATAATATTTGTTTAGAGAAGCTTCTTGTAAACTTGACAGGCATATCTGTATATTATTAGTAACTATGAGGAGGAACATCGGAGAAAGGAGATCCCACAAACCCAAATCTAAGGTTAACTCAGATTTGAGCAAGTGCCAGGAGATGGGACTTTGACTTGAGGGGGAATAAGAGATGTTGCAAAGGTTTGTTCAGATTTTTAAAACTATGACGGGAGATAGCAGGTTGTCATTTCCCCCTCGAAGCCCTTCCCTACCCAGACTCCTTTTTTCCTCCCCTTTCAGATTTTCTGTATGATGAGTTTCACTGGGTTTCTGAAATCATTCCACTCCAATTGCTCAACGACTATTCCCTAACTTCAGTCTTATTGGGACTCTCTGCCCCCCACTTCATCCCATCTGGCTTCTACCTTCCTACCCCATTCAACTCGGACTCTCTACCTTTCCACATCCCATCTCTCCCGCCCCCACCTCGATCCGCTCTGGGCAGAGCTAGTAGTCAGGCAGGGATGTGTCAGACACTGAACTCATCCTCCACGTGGTCTCTAAACCGGGATGAGGCAGCTAATGTTTCGGGGGTGAGCACGGGCGACCCCTCAAGAGCCGTACAGGCAGAACAGGCTTTGTTCTGAGCTAATACAGCCGATCCTCCGTAGGTACCCAACCAACCATCAACCGCCTCTGAAGTCATTGTAATAATGTAGTAAGATGACAGCAGGATAAGAGCATAAAAATGGAGTCTGGACGTTCCACTAGAAGGCTGGCTTTTTAACAGAGGAAGACAGCCAGGTCCAGGGGGGAATTTTCACACACCCCCTGACCCCGGCCCCCAGAAGCAGATCCTACCACCCCACCCCCCTTTAATTCCCCCAACCCCCCCCC
>NC_058130.1:205805787-205869847 GCF_016433145.1 Gracilinanus agilis
CCCCCCCCCGCCCCCGGCTCCAGCTCGGCCTGAGTAACTGTTGCATTCTGTCTTCATTCTTTCTGGGTCTCTAGGGCCAGTTTTCCTTCTGTCCCATGAAATCTCTGCGCAGGGACGGGCTGAAGAGCAAAGGTTGGGATTGGAGTTGGGATAGAAGGAGGTCCAAGGCCACGGAGGCGTAAACCCGGACAATGACTTCCAAGCTTCCCCTCATCAGTGCCGGTCTTTTTGAGGGCCCCCCAGGAGCGCGCTCTTTCTTCGGCTGCAGGCGGCCAGCTAGAGAGTATAGCGGGGCGGGGAGGAGCTGGCGGGGAGGAGGGTGCTGTGGAGGAAATGAAGCCTAATAGAGGCTAACTGTCCAAGGCTGAAAAAGAGAGTTTGCAAGGGAGCGATCCTCTGCTCTACCCGCGACCCCGAACACACACAACACACAACACACGCACGCACGCACACACACATCACATACACATACACACACACAACCGCACCCATCTAAACCTGAGCAGCTGACCCTGCGTGGGAGGAAAGACAGAGCTCTCTGCCCTAGCCTGAGAAGATAACCTCCTAAGGGCACCCTTACTTTTTAAATCTGCCTACCCTCTTCCACAGTGAGCGGGTGTGGGAATGTGGGGGGTTGTGCCTATGACCCAGCTAAAGCCGCCAGAGCTAGCTAAGGCGATTGATTAGACTGGTTACGCTCCTTGGGGTCGATCTGGGGGTTGGGGCGGGGTCCCCTTCCCTCCCGGGTCCCTCCTCTTTCACCATCTGCTTTGGGATTTGGCTTCTGTTACTAAGCTCCCTCCGGTCCCTGTGTTTTCCCTCCTCCCTTCTGTACAGTAGATGGGCCCATGACTGACTTTCGGGGAAGGGGGAGGAGGGACTGGGATTAAAGGGGGAATTGCGACCCCGAGTGGAGACAGAGACAGAGCTGGAAAGGCAGGAGTTGGTCCCATTTACTGGACTCCTCAGATCTGAGAGAAAACATAGTTACCCTCCAACCTGCTGCTGAGCGAGCGGGTGAACCCGCGCCAGGGATTTTAACCTGCTGCTCTTCTGAATTAATCCCTTTCCGTCCCGGGTTTGTTTCCTCATTTCCCTCCCCCTCTCTTCCCCCTCCCCCTTCTCCTTCCCCCTCCCCGCCTTCGTTTTCTCTCTGCCTCCTTCCAAGTTTCCTTCTTCACTTGTACCAGAGCAGAATTCTGATGGAACTGCAAAGATGTTCGTATCCAGACTCCTGGATTTTCAAAAGACAAAATATGCAAGGTAAAGCTGACATCTGCATGCCTGGCAACCCCTTCCTCCTCCCCACCCTCCCTACCCAATTTCGTGAAACAGTTAGGGTATCGGTGAGGGCCAAGTCTTCTCACCTCGAGAGAGGAGGAAGACACTTGTGGGCTGCATCCCCGGGAGTATACTGAATCCTTTGAGAAAAATAGGTTTGTCTGGGTTGTGAATGTGGCTCCCATGCTCATCCTTTATCTTACCCCCGCCCCCATTTAAGAATTCCAAAAGGGAAAACTGTTTAAAACGGAGAGAAAAAAATTCTTTCTCATATAGAGGGCAGGTATAGGATCTAACCGAATTATGTTGGATTCAAGAGCATCATTGCTAGGAGCAGAAAAGGCTATGCAATATCCTTTCCTTGAGATCTCGAATTAACTTATGCTTAATTCTCAGGAGCTTGAAGGAGAGAGAGAAAGAAGGGGAAAAAAGGAGATATTACCTCTTTAGACACCAGAAAGACTCAAAGAAAACCCAAAGCAAGAGAGATAACAGAGGACAAAAAAAATAGGGTGCTATCAAAGGACCACAGACCTTAGGGAGGTCAAACAGTATCAGATTTTGTACATGTTCCCAAAGATATCATTTCATGTGATATCCTTGGAAACATTTCTCTAAAGGTATGCCTGATATTTTCATATCTTTCGAAATTCTCAAGAGATTGGAACATGCTGTTTCTTTTTCTTTTCTTTTTTTTCTTCCTGTTTTAACCTTTACCTTCTGTCTTAGAGTTAATCCTGGGTTCTGAGACAGAAGAGGAGTAAGGGCTAGGCAGTGGGGGTTAAGTGACTTGCCCAGGGTCACACAGCTTGGAAGTGACAGATTTGAACCCAGGACCTTGCATCTCCAGGCCTGGGAGCATGCTATTTCAACTGGAAATTGTTGAGGAGCTTTTATGCATAATTGGATTTGATATAAAAATATATATTCTTACTGAAGTGATGTTAATTCTTCCTGATATTGGGGAAAATTATTGGAGAGCTCATCCTCAAATGAAATCATCCTTTTCTCATTAAGATGCTTGATAGTTATAGTCTGTTGTTTATAAGATAAACTCCTAAGGTACATCAATGACTGATGTTTAGAATGACATCATTTGAAGATGAATTGGAAGAAAGTTGAGTTTTTTCCACTGTCACCAAGAAAAGTTAATACCAATAGGAAAACTTTAGTAGCATTTTTTTTTTAGCTTGGGAAAAAATTCCTTTGTGGTAAAAAGATATTCAAATGAAAACAGTCACTTTGTTTAATGTCAGGGTGAGTTGCTACTGAACTTCCTAATGGCAGGAGGCAGAGATCACAACTGTGGGCATGCCAGAAGTGTCTAGTGTCTGAAAAGAAGCCAGCAGGATCTAGTTAGTGATTTTGGGTGAATGTTTCAGTTGAAAGCTTTTCTTTGGTGTCCTTTATCTAGGTCACAAGGCATAAAAAGTTGGAATAGTAAAAGGATTGGATAGTTGTTAATTGAAATAATTAAGGATGCAAGGAGCACAAGAATCAGTCACAAGAGATAATAGTCAGTCAATAATCATTTTTAAAAAAAATTGCTAGTCATGTTATGTGCTAGGGATTATATTAAGGACTGAGAATACAAGGAAAATACAAAATACAAAAGGCAAGTCTGTGCTCAAAGAGTTCACAGTCTAATAGGAAGACAACTGGCAAATAACTACATATAAACACGATGTATATGTGAAAAATTGGAGATAATCAACAGAGGGAAGGCATTAGAATTAAGGGGGATTAGGAAAGACTTCCTGTAGAAGGTGAGATTTTAGCTGGGAAGCCAGAAAGTACAGATGAGGAGGGAGAGCATTTTAGACATGGGGTAGGGGTCAGGGATAGATCTAGTCAGTCAGAATTCCCAGAGTCAGGAAATATTGTTCAAGAAACAGCAAGGAGGTCAGTGGCACCAAATGGAAAAATATAGGAGGAGAGAAGGAAAGGGGAAAGGCAGCTGGGTAGCACAGTGTATAGATCCCCAGTCCTGGAATCAGGAAGACCTTCCTTGGTTCAAATCTGGCCCCAGACACTTCCTAGCTGTTGATCCTAGGCAAATCAATTGCCCCTGCTTGTCTAGCCCTTGTTGCAACTCAGTCTTAGACAGACCGAAGGTAAGGCTTTAAAAAAATAATAATAATACATTAGGGGAAGAGGTGAACCCTTTCCCCTCCTCCATGATTCTTTTCCTTATATGCAATTTAGGAAGAAAGGATTGTGATATCAAATTAATTACTATGAAATAACAGAATTTTGGGGCCAGAAATCACCTAAGAGAGCACCTAGTCCTAAACTTTCACCCTTCAACCATTTTACATCCATTTTAAGAGAGTGGGAAGTGACTTGCCCAAGGTCATGTGGATACTAAGTAAAAGAGCCTCAAACCTAGATTTTCTGACTCCATGTATATTCTTCCACTTCCTCTTCCTATTACTTTGCTTTCATAGGTGCAATCTGAAAAGAATCCTCTTTCAAAGATTACATACATTTCTAGCCCGTGCTGGCTCAGGTGCCCCCTTGCCTAATGGTATAAGGGAGATACTTAATTATCTAATAGGATCTTCCTAGTTCTTTGCTTTCATGATTCTATGAGTTTGTCTAATAAATATTGTTGAATGTTGCCAAGAGGGTCTCTGCAAAGCAGGAACTTCCTACTGGTTTGCTAACAAAATGCCCTTAGGCTAGAACCTGACCCATAGAAAAGCTGGTGCAAGCTTCGTGTTTTGTTGTTATAGATGCAAGTGAGAGGCAGCTGTATTTTGATGAGTCCTAGCAACTTTGGAGGTTGCTGAGATGGAAGAGTGTGTCTAGATCAGGATTATACATCTGGCAAATTGGGGACTAGGACCGGCTGGCTCCCTAGCAGATTGTGTCCAGTGATTGCTTCTCTGAACTGAAGGAAATTGGTATTGCTGCAGCTGAGGGAATGTTCCCAGTGAAAGGATCAGAATAAGATGTGTTAGAAAGTAATTAAAACACCATCTCTTTTGGGAAATAGATAATGTTGTGTGTTTCGCTACCTTAGACAAAATTGGCAAGTAAGCATCCCCATAATCTACTGTCTACTTTCTTTTCCTTACTTTTCAGGCTACTTTTGTCATCACTCCTTGATGCTCTCCAGTGATACTGGTTTCCTCTACTCAGAGAAAGGCCCCAGTATTAAGCTTTTAGTCCTGAGTAATATTATTAGTTGAGTTCTATCTTTATCAAGGGGATTAACATCTGCACAGATGCTAAAGTGATATTCCTAAAGCATAGGTCTGATGACATTGCTCTCCTGCTCAATGAACTCTCATGGCTCCCTATTACCTCCAGAATCAAGTATCAACTCTTGTTTAGCATTTAAAAACTGTTATAACTGGGCTCCAATCTATCTTTCCAGTCTTGTTATACATTCATTACTCTCCTTCAAGCCCCATATGGTCTAGTCAGATTGGCCTCACTGTTCCTAAAATATAATATTCCATCTCCCATAGCCAAACTTAGCATGGGCTGTATCCTATGCCTGTCATGCCCTCTCTTTTCACTTCTTCCCCTTAGAATTCCTCATTTCCTTCAAAGCTTCCCATATTAGGCTTTTTTTCTAACCCCATATTAGTGCCTCCCCAAGTTACTCTGTATTTATTTTATATATATTAATTTCTTAGATAGTGTTTTCCCCATAAAACATAAGTTTTTTGAGAGCAGGAAATACTTTCATTTTTGCCTTTGCATTACCAAGACCTGGCAAAATGCCTGGCATACAGTAAGTGCTCAACAAACGTTTATTTGATTGGTTGATCTGAAGTCTCATTGTTAGTAGGAGAATGAAAATATTTGTCTCATTTTAAAGGATTTTAAGCATCTTTGGAGCAGGCAATCAGGCTTTTGGGGGCCTACACCTTGGAAATTTCATAGGTCATAAATACTTTTCACATCTCTGCTATACATCTTTGTAGATGGGATAAAGATTATTTTATCAATGTAGGAAGCTCTTAGTGAAGGATTCTTTCTCATGATATAGGTCAACATTTTTCCTGCAACTTTATTATCTTAGCAACTTGCATAGAACACAAATAAGTTATATGATTTGTCCAGGGTAACACTGCCAGTATGTATCAGAGGACTTGAAACCAAATCTTTCTGGCTTCAAAGCCAGCTCTGGGTCCTCTAAGAGAACTTGTCAAAGAAAGAATCCCCAACCCTTTAATGAGTAGTAAAATATTTCTCTGGACATCAGACCAAATTTATTTCAAGTGAAAGTCAAGACAGCTCTAAGCCAAGGAATAAAATATACTTAATGAGACATTTTTGAAATGGTCATATTAGAAGGGTTTGTTAATTAACATAATACATTGAAAATATGCAGGAGGAAGGCAGTGTGGAGCAGTGACATAAACACTGGTTTAGGAAGCAACAGGTCTAGGTTGTAGTCTCAGTTCAGGGATAAACTCATTGTGTGATTTGGGTAATTCAATCAACCCATCTGTGCCTCAGTTTCCTCTTCTTTAAAACAAGGAAGATGGATGAGATGATCTCCAAAGTCCCTTCTATTTCTAGAATTCTTAAAGGAGTCTGTAGAGATGTATAGGCTTATGCTACAGGAATACTATGGGCATATAGGCAATATGCATTGGATGCAAAATAAAGGTTCTATTTTGTATTTTGAGGCCAATAGAAAGTAAATGATACAGTATAATTTGCCAGCAGTTCTGCTGGAATGAGTTAGAGTAGGGACCGTGATTTGATACTTTTTTTAAAACTATTTTTTACTTTTTTTCTATTACATAAAGAAACAGTTTTTGATGAACATTTTCTGAATTTTTTCAATTCAGATTCTCTCCCTCCCTCTTTCTTTTTCCCCCTTCCCAAGATGGCAAATAGACTGATGGAGGATTTCAGTGCTTTCATGCAATACATAATTCCAAGTTCCTGATTTCATGACAGAAGACATATATTATATACACAATTTAAAAAAAAACTCATAAAGGAAATAAAGTGAAATATGGTGTGCTTTGATCTGCAACCAGACTCCTGGTATTCCTAAAATCAGCTTTTCTCTAGCAGATTGGATACTGTTGAAAATTCAAATATGACCTCTGAGGAGTATAGACATCCAGAGGTGTCTCCTATTTCCATAATAACTTGGATTCTTTTAAAAGTAGTTAACTTGTAACTAACTACTTGCCTCCAGGTTTGGATGGCCTCTAAGGAAAGCCAGACACAACTCTCAATACCTTCAGAGAGATTGATGTAGGAGTTGGGATCTCATATAAATAAACCTCTGGTGTTCTCCTCCTCCTTGGAAAATATAGATTTTCCCTCATGCACTTTCTCATTTATCTATCTATCTATCTATCTATCTATCTATCTATCTATCTATCTATCTATCTATCTATCTGTTTATTTAAACCCTTACCTTTTGTCTTGCAGTCAATACTGTGTATTGGCTCTAAGGCAGAAGAGTGGTAATGGTAGGCAATGGGGGTCAAGTGACTTGCCCAGGGTCACACAGCTGCGAAGTGTCTGAGGCCAGATTTGAACCTAGGACCTCCCGTCTCTAGGCCTGGCTCTCAATCCACTAAGCTATCCAGCTGCCCCTGCCCCATGCACTTTCAATATGTATAGAATGAAAGGATTGGACTAGCTATAAGGCCCATTCTAACTTTAATATCCAGCCATCATTTGGACTGATGTGTGTGTGATCGTGAGCAAGTTGCTTAACCTCTAAGAGCCTTGGTTTTCTCATCTGTAAGACTATGGCTTTGGATTAAAAGACTACCAAGCAAGATCTTTTCCAACTTTATACCTGTGATCCTACAACTTGATCATGAATAATTATGGTAACAAACATGGAGACTCTCCAAGGGGAATACAGAGAAATATGTCTCCATAGTTGCTCTCACGGAGCTTACAGTCTAGTTGGGGAGACAAGATGTATATATATAAGCACAGTGACAAGACATCATTGTGGAGAAGGGACTTAACCTGCTTCAAACCCACCAGCAACAACTGCTGACGGATTACCACCAATAGGCAGATAAGCACACATGCCCTAGTAGAGGCAGCACCCAGACCGATCCTGCTTCCAGCCCAGCCCAGCCCTCACACATATCATCCAGAGAGGCAGTTCTTGCAGAGATGGAGTCATCCTCATCAACTGCCTCTGCACAGATAAGTCAGCTTAGATGAAGCAGCAAGACACCCTTAGGGAATGACAGGGGGCAGCACATGCCAGGCAAGTTAAACCACTACCACCGCATTGACCACTATCTCCCCTCAGCTGTCTGAAGACAGCCCAGAACCCTAAATCCAAGAGCCCTGGGAATAGCAATGCTTCCTCAGTGCCCTCAACCATCATTCTGGGAAGCAATCCTTATGGAGAAGAAGCCCAGCAATTATTCCTGCAGGTGCTATAGCCATAGTTATTGAATACCCAGATAAGAAAGCTCTTGTCACCAAAGTCCTTGGCACTGGCAGATAATTTGATTTTGCCAATGGACATGACATCAAAGACGATCTGTTACCATCTGCTTTGCTGCTACAGCCTAAGGATCATGGAACCTTTCCATCTGACTTGTATGTGTAACTTTCCATGTGTATTTTCTCCCTTGTTAGAATGTTTGTTCTCAGGGCACCCAGATAGCACAATGGATAGAGTAGCTTAAGATAGATAGACAACTACAGCTGCAGCAGCAGCAACAACCACTACCACTACAACAACAACAGCAAGTACAACTACAACAACAGCAACAACAACAACAGCAACAAGTACAACTGCAACAGCAACAATACTCCTTACAACAACAGCAAGTACAACTAAAACAGCACAAGCAACGACGCCTACAACTACTACAGCAGCAACAGCAATAATCCCCACAACAGTGGCAGCAGCAAGTACGACTACAATAGTAACAGCAACAACACTCCCTACAATTACAACAGCAGCAAATACAACTACAACAGCAGCAACCACAACAATCCCTACAACTACAGCAGCAGCAACAAATATAAGTACAACTGCAATAGCAGCAGCAACAATAATCCCTACAACTACAATAGCAACAAGTACAACTACAGCAGCAGCAGCAACAATCCCTACAACAGCAGCAAGTACAACTATAATAGCAGCAACAACAACCCCTATAACTATAGCAGCAGCAGCAGCAGACGCAACAACCACTACGACAACAGCAGAAACAACCTCAGAAGTAACAACAGCTAACATTTATGTAGCACTTTAAAGTTTGTGAAATGTTTTTATATGTTATGTCTTTTGAATGTTACAAAACCCTATCATTTGTTATCCCCATTTTATGGGAAACTGAGGCAGGATCCTAATTTTCCCCCATTTATGTGGAATTAGTATTGTCTATGTGACAAATAAAAGAAATAATAATTTTTTTAAAAAGGGACTTAAGCCACATAACCCTTATTGTCTAGGCCTTGCAGCTTTTCTGTCTTCTAAGACAGTTGATACTAAGGCAGAAAGTAAGGTTTTCAAAGCAAAAAAAAAAAAAAAAAAAAAAGGCATGTTTGTTCTTTGTGAGCAGGAACTGTCTTTCTTCAACTGTCTGTATACCCTTAGCCCAGGACTTTGCAAATTGGTTGTTTGAGTCATTTCAGTCATGTCCAACTCTGTGTGATCCCATTTTGGGGTGACTTTGGTAAGGATACTGAAGTGGTTAATCATTTCCTTCTGCAACTCATTTTACAGATGAGGAAACTGAGGCAAACAGAGTTAAGTGACTTGCCCAGGGTCACATAATAAGAAGAATAAGTGTGTGGCGGTCAGATTTAAACTTAAGAAGATGAGTCTTTCTTATTCCAGGCTCAGCTCTCTATCCCCTGAACTACCTAGCTGTTCAATCACATTCAACCTTTTATCATTCTTTTTTCTGTACATGTTATATTCCTATCATTAGGGGTATGGTCACCCCATTCATTGCTAAGTTGGAGGATCATAGCACTAAAACTGGAAGGGTCATCAGAGATTATCTGGTCCAACCCCTTCATTTTAGAGGGGGTTTTAGAAATGAGGAAAACGAGACTCAAAGATGAGAGGTGGAGGGCAGCTGGGTAGCTCAGTGGTTTGAGAGTCAGACCTGGAGACGGAAGGTCCTCGGTTCAAATTTGGTCTCAGACACTTCCCAGCTGTGTGACCCTGGGCAAGTCACTTGACCCCCATTGCCTACCCTTACCACTCTTCTGCCTTGGAGCCAATACACAGTATTGACTCCAAGACAGAAGGTAAGGGTTTAAAAAAAAAAAAAAGATGAGAGGTGATTTGCAAGGTCACAGGTAGCAAACAACAGAGGCCAGGTCTTCCAGAAATCAGAGCCAATACTCTTTCTGTTGTACCTTAGGTGCAAGAATGGCTTCACATTCTGTTTTTGTTTCCCTAGTGCCAGACATAGAATAGACATTTAGGAAATATGTAAAATTGAATTAAGTTGCTGTAGCATAATATTTTCTAGTCTCATCAGTCCTTTTCTCTAGTGGAGGTGGGGAAAAGGACAAAATGACTTCTTATTTTAAATGCAGCATATTGTTTATATATAGACCTAACGCATATTTCAGAAAGCAGGATAACCTTAGTTATCTCCTCCATCTAGGCTAATGGGAAGAATGCATTCGCTAATGGCTATTAGCAGTCCTTAAGGATAATGCCATCCAAAGTTGTTTTGTGCAAATTCTATCAACTGAAAGAACAAGGCACTAACTAGCTGGGAGGCAGGAGGATGAGAAGCCAGTCCTTGACATTTATGTAGGGCTTTAAGGTTTACAAGGTGCTTGATCTTTATAGCCAATGGTATAGAAACAGGAAGTTTGATTCTGTCTATTTTACAGGTGAGCACATTGAGGCTCACTGAAGTTAAGTGACTTGACTAAGGTCACACTATTTGTAAGTGGCAGAGACAGAATGTGAAGGCTCTTAGAATCATAGATTTAGAGCTAATAAGGACCTTACAGGTCCAGGCTCCTCAGTTGTCAGATAAAGAAACTGAGGCCTTGGAAATTTGGGGACTTGTCTATAGTCACACAGCTAATTAGCGTCAGAAGAAGAATGTGAATGCTCCTCACCCCAAGCCCAGCATGTTTTTCATTATTCACACTAGCCAACATGAGTTTTCTATTTTTTTTTTTAAACCCTTACCTTCCATCTTGGAGTCAAAACCGTATATTAGCTCCAAGGCAGAAGAGTGGTAAGGGCTAGGCAATGGGGGTCAAGTGACTTGCCCAGAGTCACACAGCTGGGAAGTGTCTGAGGTCACATTTGAACCTAGGACCTCCCATCTCTAGGCCTGGCTCTCAATCCACTGAACTACCCAACTTGCCCCCTTTCTCTTCTATTTTTTGACAAAACTCTATTCCTAATTCTTCCCAGAAGAGTTGCGAAGCTACCTAGGGAGACATCTATGTTACATATTTAATTTACAGTTTGGTTAGCTTAAAATGAATCAACTATAAGCTTTGTGTGGACAAAGACCTCTCCTGATCTAGTTTTAGGTCTTCTATAGCTCCAGAGTATTTAATATAATGCTATGCATAAGTAAGTATTTAACAATTGTGAACTGGATTTATCTACAAATACTTTGCAAGTCCATAGCCCATGTAACTTTTTTTTAGAGGAAAAAAATCAATTTTATGTTAAATATGTTTATAAAGAAGGACTTAGGAGCTTTTACACTGGAGCCAGGGGAATAGCGGAACTTTCAGGCAAGGACCATAAGAAGTTATGTCTTCGTGGCTGAGAAATCGATAGTTTCCTATGTTTGATGTCAAATTAAACATCTTTATCTTTTCCAATAAAAAAACTTGGTGGGTGATTTAGAGGTTAGTTTTTAGACTCCTGAAAGGATGGACCTTATGAATAACAATGTTAGAAGAGCAATGCCCCTTTGTTTCAGATGGAATACATAAGGGTTCATCAAGGATCTATTATTTGCCTAGCTCTGTGCTAGGCACAGTGGGGGAAAGATAAGAAATATAAATAGCATAGTGCCTTGTGCATTTCTTTTTGGTTTGTACCTGTACTTTCATTCATGTAGGGAATTCCCAGTGTAAAAACTCCCTCTGTTAATGAAGTTCAACAATCTGTTTTTAAAACATTTTCCTTAATTATATCTTCTTTTTATTTTTAATTCCATTTTTAATTTTTAAATATTTTTTCATGGTTACATGATTTATTTTCTTTTTCTCTCCTCTTCCCTCCCCGCTCCCAGAGCTAACAAGCAATTCCACTGAGTTATACATGTGTTATCACTTGTGTATCTTCTTTTTTTAATCCTTACCTTCAATTATTTTCTTAAAAAGAATTCCCTTTTTTTTTTAAAGTTAGTTAATTTGTAGCATTTGAAATATTTAAAGTGTTAGTTCTAAGACAGAAGAGCAGCAAGGAGCAGGCAATTGGAATTGAGACTTGCCCAGGATCCCTAGCTAGGAGGTGTCTGAGGCTAGATTTGAACCCAGGTCATCCCAATTTTAGGTCTGGCACTCAATCCACTGTGTGACCTACTTGCTCTCTTTAATTGTATCTTTTCAATTAACATTTAATTTTTTTCTTCACTTTTAACCTTCCCAGTCCAATTAAAAAACAAAAAGAAAAGAAAAAGAAAACAAACACCAAATATGCATTGTCAAGGAAAACAAAATCCTGTATTGGCCATGTCCAAAAATATATGTCTCATCTGTGCCTCTTGATTCTATTATCTTTTTGTCAAGAAGTGGGGAGCATATTTTATCATTGATCCTTTGGCACTGTGATAAATTATCGATCAGAGCTCTCATGATTTTCAAAGTTGTTTTCCTTTACAATGGTTATTATTTAACAATTCATCTTTAATTTAGAGGACCCATAGATTTAGAGCTCAAAGAGACCATAGACACTGTCTAGTTCAATTCTATCATTTTACAAATGAGGAAACTTAGATCCATAAAAATTTAGTGACTTCTCCAAGGTCACACAATTATTACGTGTCTAACCACAAGTCTGCAAGCCTATCCACTATACTACTTGGCCTTAAATAGTTGCCTGGAGCTTGGAGAGGTTAAGTGATTTGCTCAGAGCCACTCAGCTATCATGTGTTCAAGGCAAGTCTTGAACTGAGGTCTTCCTGACTCCAGGAGAAAATCAGCCTTCTATCTACTATTCGATGCTATTTCTCACTTTGTATACACTAAGTAGGTAATGCATGCCTATTGGGTAGGATTTGAAGATATGTCTTAAGCTTACATTCTGTGACAAGACCAAAATCTCAACTAGAACCATATTAGACAGCAGATCATGGAGCACCATGCTGGGTGGTAGAGATGATAAATACTAGAGAAAGTCAGACGAGGAAAAAGTAGAGTCTTCAAGGGACCTTTAAGCTGAATTTTGAAGAGTAGGGTGAATTTGGATAGTCAGAGAGAGAGAGAGGAGGGAAAGGCATTTAAAAAAATTTTTATTCAAAGATTTTATTTTCCCAATTACATGTAAGAACAATTTTCAACATATATTTTCTGAAAATACAAGATCCAAATTGTTTCCCTTCCTCCCTTCCCTCCCCTTTCTTGGGGATGGTAAGCAATTTGATTTGAATTTACATGTATTATAATACAAAACATACTTCCATATTGGTCATTGTTATAAAAAATATTCGTATAAAACCAAAACCCTAAAATAAACCCTAAATAAACTAATGTGAAAGATAGTATGCTTTGATCTTCATTTGACTCCAATAGTTCTTTCTCTGGAGATGGATAACATTCTTTGTCATAAGTCCTTCAGAACTGATATAGAATAGTCCTTCTTCCACAGCTGATCATTGTACAGTATTGCTGCTACTGTGTACAATGTTTTCCTGGTTCTGCTTATTTTACAATGCATCAGTTCATATATATCTTTTCAGCTTTTTTGTGAAATCATCCTGCTTATCATTTTTTAAAAGAAATAAAAAATTTTTCCCAATTACATGGACTAATAATTTTCAACATGTTTCCCAAAGTTATAAAGTACAAGCTGTCTCTCTCCCTCCCATCCCTCCCCTGATCTGAAGATGGAAAGCAATTTGATCTGGGCTATATATGTATTATCATGCAAAATACACTTCCATATTGGTCTTTGTTGTAAGAACACACTCATATAAAATCAAAACCCCAAAATAAAACCATAAATACACTGATGTGAAGGATCCATATCCATCTAACTCTAACAATTCTTTTTCTGGAGGTGGATAGCATTCTTCATCATAAGTCCTTCAGAATTGTCCCGGATCATTACATTGTTGAAAGTAGCCAAGTTTTCACAGTTGATCATCATACAATATTGCCGTTAATGTGGATAGTGTTATCCTGGTTCTGCTTATTTCACTCTGCATCAGTTCATGTATATATTTCTAGCTTTTTCTGTAATCATCCTGCTTATGATGTTTTATAGCACAATAGTATTCCGTCACCAACATATATCACGATTTGTTCAGACATTCCCCAATTGATGGACATTTTCTTAATTTCTAATTCTTTGCCACCATAAAAAGAGCTGCTATAAATATTTTTGTATAAGTATGTTCTTTCCCCCTTTTTATGATCTTCTTGTTATATAGACCCAGTGGTATTACAGGATCAAAGGGTGTATACAATTTTATAGCTTTTAAAATTTTTATTTATTTATTTAGAATATTTTTCTATGGTTACATGATTCATGATTTTTCCCACCCTCTCTTTCCTCCCCCCTTCCCTGAGCTGAGAAGCAATTCCACTGGGTTATAAATGTATCATTGTTCAAAACCTATTTCCATATTATTTATATTTGCAATAGAGCAATCTTGTAACACCCAAACCGGAATTATATCCGCATTGAACCATGTGATCAATCACATGTTTTTCTTCTGCATTTCTACTCCCACAATTCTTTCTCTGAATGTGGATAGCTTTCTTTCTTATGAGTTCCTTGGTGTTGTCCTGGATCTTTGCATTGCTACTAGTAGAAAAGTTTGTTACATTCAATTGTGCAAATTTTATAGCTTTTTGGGCATAGGGGAAAGGCATTTTAGATAGAGGAATTAGTAGGAAAAATAGTTTGGGGATGCAAATGTGTATGAAGAATGGAAAAGGACAAGTTTAATTAGTGGAAGGGGAGGTTTGGCTAGATCTGGTGAAGCTTGATTATGAAAAGCCTTGAATGCCAAACTGAAAAGTTTCCACTTTATCTATTAAGCAATAAAGATTATCTTAAGTTCTTTTTTTTCCTTTAAAACTTTTTTTTTAAAGATAGTAATTTACTTTATTTTGTTTTGTTTTTGTTTTAAACCCTTGTACTTCGGTGTATTGTCTCATAGGTGGAAGATTGGTAAGGGTGGGCAATGGGGGTCAAGTGACTTGCCCAGGGTCACACAGCTGGGAAGTGGCTGAGGCTGGGTTTGAACCTAGGACCTCCTGTCTCTAGGCCTGACTCTCACTCCACTGAGCTACCCAGCTGCCCCCTCCTTTAAAACTTTTTTAAAAAATTGATGCCTTTTAAATTTACATTACTATCATTTCTGGAGATTCCTCTCTCACCCAGTATTTTTGGTTCCTTGAATTTTTTTCTTTTTTTTTTTTTTAAACTCTTTCTTTCTTAGTATCAGTTCAAAGACAGAATAGCAAGGCTATCAAGATTAAGTGATTTGCCCAAAGCCATCCAGCTAGAAAGTGTCTGAGGCTAGATTTAAAT
Organism: Gracilinanus agilis; assembly: GCF_016433145.1. Classification (NCBI taxonomy): domain Eukaryota; kingdom Metazoa; phylum Chordata; class Mammalia; order Didelphimorphia; family Didelphidae; genus Gracilinanus; species Gracilinanus agilis. The sequence goes on from NC_058130.1 coordinate 205,820,744, forward strand.
GTAGGTTTTCCTGATTCCAGGTATGGCGCTCTGTTCACTGTGCTACCTAACTACCCCTTGTGAAATAGACAAATAATCAAATAAAAGCACCTACTTAGATGATAGCAATCTGGCAACGTATAGACAATATTCTACTTAGAAATTCCCTTTCTGCCACACAAAGTTTTTGAAGAAATATTCTCAGCTCATCCCTTTGTGGTATGAATTGAAGTGAGGAAAACTAGTGGCTATTGTCATAGTCCAAATAAGAGATCATAAGGACATGGACAAGGGTGGTAATGATAGTTTTTGAGAGACATTTCAAAGGAAAAATTGACAAAACTAGGAAGAATCACAACCGCCTTAAACTTAGAAGCCCCTATTCAGTTTCCTCCAATTACAAATTGTAGCCTGAAATGTGGGGCTGTCTGCATCTCATAGGATGAGGAACAGAGGAAACCACAGTGTGTAATGTTTGAACAAATAGTCTATTCAGTTAAACAACTGTTTTGTTCAATGATGGGGAAAAATTAGTCCAACTGGATGCTTGGTTGAACTGAAGGCAATTTTGATTGAGTCCTGAGAATGGTCAATCTTCTTGTCCTAGATTGATAAAGCCTTAGACTACATCTTGGGATTAACATTTTAAAAAATAATTTTAAAAAAATATATTTATTTGAGTAGAGATGATAATTAAATCTGTGGGAAATAATGAGATGATCAAGAGAGATAATATAGAGCAAGAGTTCTTAACCCGAGGTCTGGGGACTTAGTTATAAAAATATTTTGATAACTGTATTTTAATATAATTAGATATCTTTGCATTATAATCCTGTGTGTTTTATTTGATGCATTTAAAATCATCATCCTAAGAAGGGCTTTAATAGGCTTCCGCAGACTGCCAAAGGGGCTCATAACATAAAAAGGTTAAGACCTGTAATGTAAGAGAGACAGGAGGTCCCAGAATAGAGCCTTAAGGTAGATAGTTAGGTGGCCTCATGTAAGAGGCACATGAAGACACAGCAAAGGAGAGTGAGAAGGAGCATCGGACAAGTAGAAGGAAGACAGGGAGAGATTTGCATCATGAAGACCCAGAGAGGAGTGAGCCTAGTAGAGGAGAAGATGGTTCACAAGGTTAAGAGCTGACAAGAGGTCATAAAGGAAGGGGACTGAGAAAGGCTAATAGACTTGGCAATTAAGAGATCATAGATAACTTTAGAGAAAGTCATTTTGGCAGAGTGATGAGTTTGAAAGCCAACGGGAGACTCAAGAAAGGGACTCTAAAGGGTGACCTAAGGCCACATAGTTAGTACAAGGCAATCAAAGTCTTTATGATCCAAAATGGGCATAGATGTGGGCAGACTGGCATGTCATTCCCTCAGATGGAGTCATTAGTTAACTTTGGTCTTTAGTTTTTAGTTAACTTTTGAAGGCACTTTAATACAAGGAGCCCAGGCAATTCTGCCAATCTTCTGCTAAAACCTGGATGTTAGAGCTCACAAGAGCAGAGTCTAATTCCAGGGCAGATTAGGCTGTCTGCAACTGAATAAGCAGTGAGTGACAAGTGGATTTATCCTGAAGGTGAGGTAGGAGACAGACTAACACAGCAATAGGAAGTGATGTAGGCTGCGGGCTCACTTGAAAACCCTTAAGTCTGATACAAATATAATCCATTTTAATGAAGGACATATCCTTTTTGTCTCATAAAGTGTTTTCCCTGACATGCCTCAGCTGACCTTTACACCAATTCTGTGAAATAAGTATGTGTCATTCCAATTTTCCAACTAGAGAAACTAAGACAGAAAAACTTAGTTATTTTTTTGAGATCATATATAAAACAGGTCAGGGGGAAATAAGATTAGAATGTAGGTGTTCAGACTTATGGTCCAATATTTTTTCCATTATTTTTAGCAGGATGAAAACACAAGTGATCAGTTACTAAGCTGTGCCTACCCTTAGACCCAGGGATCTTATATCCCAAAAAGATCAAAGAAAGATAAAAAAGGCCTAAATGTGCAACACCATTTATAGCAGGTTTTTTTTAATGTGGCAAAGAGATTAAGTGGGTGCCTATCAATTGAGGAATGGCTGAACAAATTGTGGTATATGAATATAATGGAATACTGTGTCATAAGAAATGAGGAAAGGTGGGGGCAGCTGGGTAGTTCAGTGGATTGAGAGTCAGGCCTAGAGATAGGAGGTCCTAGGTTCAAATCTGGCCTCAGACACTTCCTAGCTGTGTGACCCTGGGCAAGTCACTTAACCCCTTTGCCCAGCCCTTACCACTCTTCTGCCTTAGAACCAATACAGAGTATTGATTCTAAGGTGGAAGGTAAGAGTTTTAAAAAAAGAAAGAAATTATTAAAGGCATAGTTTCAGAGAACCATAGAAGATTTGTATGAACTGATGCAGAGTAAAGTGAACAGAATTAGTTAATTTATACAGTAATAACAACTTTGTAAAAACAAACATCTTTGAAAGATTTAAGAACTCTGATCAACACAATGATTCAAAACATGATTCTAAAGGACTGATGATAAAGAATCCTACCCATCTGACAGACATTATGAGCCCTTTTCTTTTGTATTTCAGGAGAGGGGAAACGGGAAAGAGATAAAATAAATGCATGTAAATTGAAAATTTTTAATTAAAAAAGGAAAAAAGTGATCAGAAACCATTTGTACAGAAAACGTTCCTAGGAAATATCATTTGGGAAGAAATCATGTTGAATTTTTTTGGATACTTTCATCTTCTTTTTAAATGTAAAGCCTCAAAGAGATCTTTGAAGTTTGCTTGTGTTTGAAATCTGAGTTGACAAAATATCAAGGGAGAATCAACCAGTCTTAGACATAAGCATCAGAGAAACTTCTGATGAAAAGCCTAAGAACAAAGGGAATTGGAAAGGAATAAATAGTCCTTGCTAGAGTGGTTCCCTAAGCTGTAGAATCTGATAGCATCACATTCTCAGCTCCTGAATTTGGAATATCTGATTAGGCTGGTACTTGGATGAATATGAAAATAACTCAATACCATATTGTCTTTCAATTTATGTTTTGCCTTCTGGTTCTAGAATATCAAGGCACTTTTTCTTGATAATTCCTTGGATGGTATCTAGGATCTTTTAAAAAATCTTGGCTTTCAGATAGTTCAATTAAATGATCTCTCCTCAATCTATTTTTCAGATATGTTTTTCCAATGAGATATTTCAGATTTTTTCATTTTTTCATTTTTTCTATATGTCTTATGGTGTCATTAGCTTTCACTTGTCAAGTTCTAATTTTTAAGAAATTCTTTTTTCTTTTGTTTTTTCCTTTTCTATCTGACCAATTATACTTCACCTAGATGTACTATAAGCCATTCTTCATTTCTCCATCTTTTCTACAATGATTTCTTGAGTGATTTTGTCAAATGTTTTGCTGAAATTAAAATACACTATATCTAAGGCACTCCCTTTATCTACCAATCTGTCAGGGCTGCTGAAAAAAGCAAGTGAAGTTACACTGCCCCAATTTGTGTTAGTGAACTCACACTGGCTCCTTGAGGTCATCACTATTTTTCTTTTCTTTTTTTTTATGCTTCTACTCCATTTCATTTTATTTATTTATTTTTCTTGTTTATACCTGGTTTATTCTTTGATTTAATTGATTAACTTAATGCAAAGTCCAGGTAAACTTCACTCATATATAAATGAGGAAACTGAGTCCAGGAAAAAGAAGACTTTCTTTTTACCCTCAAAGGACACATAGTGGCACTCAAACCTAGAGTTTAGATATTTTGGCTCTCATTCAGTACTCTGCGTAGTATGCTATTAGGTTAGGCCACCCAGCAAAAATCTTTCCTGGGCCAGGAAAAGATGGATAGTTAGATGTCATCACTTTTTTTTCTAAGTGGTCACAAACCATCTGCTTAATCATACAATATAGAATTTTCCAGAAATCAATATCAAATTTCCAGGATCTTTCTCTCCTTTTTGAAAATAAGAGTAACATTTGTCTGCCTCTAGTGCTCTAAGAGGTGCAAAGTTCTAAATCAGGCTTTCATCCTTGTGATCCACAATTATGAATAGATCAAGTGAAACTGAATGTCTGGATTCCTCTCCTGCCCTTACAAAATCAGATGTAATTGGAAATCTCCCAGTTTGAATCCTCAGTTCCAAGTCAAGAGTGAGAAAGAAAAGAACTTATTTTGCTTTTAGTTCCTCTTAAGTACATTGACCAGCAGGCTTCTTTTATGTTCATACTCCCTGAGGGGCATAAGGTAATATTAAATAGTTCCTTGCTTACTACTTTGCATTAATGGGTTTCAGCCATGCCAGCCAACACATTTGGTAGTGAAGATTCTGTCCCTAGGAACAATAGCTGGGAAATGGTTAGGAGGCTATGCCAAAGATAATTGACTTTCCTCCCCCCAAAAACTAATACTCTTGAATGGGGAAAGTTTATTTTTATTGCCTTTTTGAATCTACATTTGAGTATGTGTGGAGCCTAAGTTTTACGGAAATTTAGATTAACTCTTGATTTTTATCCTGATATCCCCAACCTTATCCATTCATATACATATACAAGGTACATACAGGCACTTCTGATCAAAATAGGAGAAAGGAACAATCAGGATTCCACAAATAATATCCTATAGTAAACTACATTTTTACAATCACACAATTGACTGAGAAGTGCCAAACACACAAGATTCTGTTGTGTTTATTCTTCATTGACTTTAGAAAATCATTTGATTCAGTAGAATGCTGCCCTAACAGATCTCCTTCAATAAAGTTGTCTCCAATGCATGTATTAATAATATACAAAATTTTTTGATAGGTGTAGAAATTGAGGCAATTTTGTTTGACGTTGCTCTGATTATTAATATAAAGGGACGCATAATGAATCAGGGATATGAATACTCACCAAAAGTGTTTGCAATGTCATGAAGGATATCCAGGGTAGATTTTAATTAGAAGAGGGATTCCTAATAGGTGATGAGGTCCTCCATATGTTCCTATGTGAACAACATTTTATGGACTATATTGCCAAGTCTCACAACATTTCAGACCTTGCTTAATAATAATATCCATAATCACCCAAAAGAGTTCAACCTAACTATCCACATAAGGAAAAAACTAAGTGGTTGAATAAAATCCAGATGAAATGATGACTGGATTGGAGATGTGAATTTGCAGATAAAATCCGTAGAGTTGATCTATCAAGTATATATGATGAAAAGACTTCAGATGAACAATGAACTAGAGCAAGAATTGAGTCTTCATATATGGGCCTGATGATATCTACTGTCCAAGGACCTGCATCAAAGAATAGAGAGGCTTACCACCTGATTGGATGCGTGCTGGAGAATCTTACTTCCACAGTAAGTCTCTAAGATTTGCTAAATCACAAAGGAGCTATGTGATCTGTGTCAGTGGAGTCATAAAGGGATCATAGATATAGAGCCAGAAGGGACCTTGCTTTAATCTAGTCCTGTCTTCTCATTGTTAAAATTTTTTCTTTTATTATGAACTGTCATTAATACAAATATTTCAATATACAAAGGACAAGAGAATTTTATAATTAATCATAAACTTCTGTTGTGAATGCATTTTAAATGTATATGTAAGATTTGAAAATATAATAACAAAATTACTTTATTATTTTGTGACTTCTGAACTTAGTTTGGTTTTCACATGTGTGTTTTAATGTTTTATTGATACTCTTTTCTTTCTTTAAAAAAACCTTTTTGTATCTCTCACCATTCAGTAACTCTTTCTGATCACCGCACCCCCCCCCAAAGCCCTCCTTTCCTTGTAATAAGTAAGTCAAGAAAAGCAAAACAAATCAACATATTAGCCATGCCTGCAAATGCATCTCAATGTATTTTTTTCATCACTTTTCTCTACTTTATCATGTTTCTACCAAGAGGTAAGAAGAACCCATTTTATGAATTCATGATTGTTCACTACTTGATCATGGTGCTAAAGTATTTCAGAATTGTTACTCCTTACATTATGTGGTTATGATGCAAATTATTATCCTGCTTTTATTTAATTCACTCTTTATTAGTTCTTGCAAACTTCCCAACTGTCTCTGAATCCAGTATATTCATCATTTCTTATGGCACAATAATATTTCATTATGTATCACAATGTGTTCAGCCATTCTTCAAATTATAGGCACTCTTTTTTTTTAGTGGTTTTTTTTTTGTTACAGCAAAAAGTGTAGCTTTACATATGTTTGTATGCATGAATCCTTTCTCTCTGTTTTTGACTTCTTGGTGATAGATGCCCAGTTGTCAATTCCTTGCTTCTACATGTAAGGGAAATAAAGCATAGTGAGCTTAAATGACTTGCTCAGGGTCACATCAGAGTAGCAAGTGGAGAAGCTAGGATTCCAATCCAGGTGCTTTGATTCAAATTCAGCCTTCTTTCCAATATATCACAATTCCCTGAAAAAGCACTGGGGTATTATCATTATTGTTATTTTAATAAAATATTTGACAATCTTGGACAAAAATGGAAAGATGTATGAAGTATGTATCTGTGAAGAAGCAAAAGTCATTGGAAGGAAAATTAGTGTCCTAATTTTGGGGTAAATGCATTTATAGTAACTATAGCAATGATATAAAAATTCGATAGATGGTATAGATATGAAGGTTGTTTCTTCTAAGGGCATAAAGCTCCAACTCAACTTTGTTCTATCTAGCAGTCCCGAAAAGAGCACATCTATTTTTCCTTCTGTATTATATGCTAACTAGAGACATTGTGATTTTAGGAGTTTGTTTTTTGTTTTTGTTTTTGTATTTTCCCCGAGTTCTTTGAGACCCTGAGGAGCTGTCCTTTCAGCACCACCTATCTCATTCCTTTAAAAAGAAATTCAAAAACAGAGCTAGCAAAGGCCTCAAGAGACAAACAAGGAATTTAGTCTTGCATATATAATCATACAGTCCCATGGGGGCTAGAAAAAACTTAACCTGGATTCATCCAAATCCTACTGTTTCTTCACAAGAATTCTTTAGCTCATCTTATTTCTTCTGAGAAGCTTTTCCTAACTCCTCATCCTTGCACAATGGAAAGCTCATTAGTTTGAGCCACAAGAATTTTTTTCTAGTTTGGCTCTGGTTATAGACAGCTCTGTGATCTTGGGGAACTGATCTCCCCTCTCTGGGTTTCAGTGTCCCTAGCTTCCAAATGAAGAGACTGAACTAGCTGCAAGGTCCTATACCACGCTGATTTCCCCTTCTCTAAATGCCATTGCCAAGAGTTCCACATAGTTTAGCACTTAATTACTTTTTTTAAAAAAGCCCTTACCTTCTATCTTAGAATCAATACTGTGCATTGGTTCTAAGGTAGAAGAGTGGTAAGGGCTAGGCAATGAGGGTTAAGAGACTTGCCCAGGGTCACCCAGCTAGGAAGTGTCTGAGGCCAGATTTGAACCCAGGACCTCCTATCTATGGCTCTCAATCCACTGAGCCACCTAGCTGTCTCCACTTAATCGCTTTTTGATATCTTCAGATGTGTCTTGTCTCCCCCAAACAGATTTTAAACTCTGTGAGGGCCAGATCTAAATCTTATCTGAACTTTGTATCTCCCCAATGACTAAAAGAGTGTCCTGCACTCAGTAGACACTTAATAGATGCTTATTGAACTGAATCTAGTCCAACTAGATTTGGCAAGCTCTTGAGATTATTAGAACATCTTTATATTTCTTTTGTATCCCCATAGTTTCTAGAATAGTCTTATACACCTAGGAGACAGTTAAATAGTACCTACTGATTAAATGACTGATAATTTATAGAGAAGATCATGTTATTATAAACATTTATTGGTTGAGGTATAAGAAGTCATTGTTCCTTCTCAGGAAGTTTACAATAAGAAATAGTCAAATAAGAGAAAAAATAATTAAAACAATTGAAATGTATATACCTTGTAAAAGTCAAAGAAATTATTATTCCCATTTTATAAGTAAGGAAACAGTCTCAGGAAGACTGACTTGTTCAGGGTCACACAAGTATCTCTCAAATTAGGCCATAAGCCTAGGTATTGTTTCCAAAGACAGGGCTCTTTCTTCTCTCCCATTCTGCTTTCAGAGAAAATGGCAGAGAATAAGTTTACATGGAATAGACAAACCAAACTCCTACTTCATGTATTTTATAGTCCAATCAGACTAGCCTTCTTGGCTACCCTCTACCCCAATAATATCATGAATTTAGAGTTAGAAGGAATCTTAGAAGCTACCTAATTTTATTTGACATCCTCATCCTATAAGGAAAACTGAGCCCCAGGAGGGAATGGGAGAAAAGAAAAAAGCATTTATTAAGCATCTACTATATGCCAGGCTCTATGCTAAGTGCTTTAGAAATATTATCCCATCCTCATAATGATCCTGGAAGATAAATGCTATTATTATCCCCATTTTACAATTGAGGAAATTGAGGTAGACAGAAGTTTTGGTGATTTGGGGTGGGGGGGGTGACACAGCTATTAAGTATCTGAAGCAGGATTTTAACTCAGGTCTTCCTGATTCCAAGACCAATATTCTATACACTGCCCATCCATCTGCCATTGTACTGCCTAGCTGCCCAGAGAAATTAAGTGACTTGCCCAGAAGCACACAAGTAAGTGGCAGAGTCAAGATGAAATAAAGCTCTTTGACCCAAAATCTGATTCTTTCTACATCACTTTTGCATTCCATTCTCACCTCTCTTTCTTTTTTTAAACTCCCACCTTCTGTCTTAGAAGCAATACTGAGTATTGGTTCCATGGCAGAAGAGCAGTAAGGGCTAGGCAATTGATGCTAAGTGACTTGCCCAGGGTCACACAACTAGGAAGTGCCTGAGGCTAGATTTGAACCCAAGATTTCCCATCTCCAGGCCTGGCTCTCTATCACTGAGTTACCTAGCTGCCCCCTCATCTCTGCTTCCTAGAATCCCTGATTTCCTTCAGAGTTCATCTCAAGGACTGCCTCTTGTATTTATTTTCTATATGTTTTGCACAAATTATATGTATACCTATTGCTTTCATTCTTAGGATGTAAGCCCCCTGAGGGCAAGGGCAGTTTTGTTTTTGCTTTTATATACCCAGCACCTAGCACAATGCCTGGCATCTTTACGTGCTTGTTGATTGACAGGAACATACATCATAAGGGCACAAAAGCTGTGAGGGGGTTATTACCACTTCAGGAGAGCTCTAATTAATCATAGAAACTTTCTTTCCTTCTTTTTTTACCTTCTGTCTTGGAGTCAATACTGTGTATTGGCTTCAGTGCAGAAGAGTGGAAAGGGCTAGACAATGGGGGTTAAGTGACTTGCTCAGGGTCACACAGCTAGGAAGTGTCTGAGGCTAGATTTGAATCCAGGACCTCCTGTCTCTAGACCTGGCTCTCAATCCACTGAGCTACCCAGCTGACCCCCATAGAAACTTTCTTGAAGTAGGTAAATTTTAAGTTTTAAATAACTGGAGTGAACTGCCTAGGGAGTGAAATTTAAATAGCATTGGGGCTAAGAGCCAAGACAGGCATGATTTCCTACTTTCCTCCAGCCTTTATGTCTCCCTGCTTTGGACACTCACAAATCAGCTTCCATATCTTGATAATTAAGAGAGAGTAATAATATAATGATAAGTTGATAATTAAGTCCTTGCTTCATTCAGTTTAGTCTATGCCTGCCCCACAAGGCCGTCAAAAGCTAAGGGCCCTTTGCTAAAATCAAAGGTTACACATAGATGATTAAACTGGCAGAATCATAGTAATTATCTGAGATAGAGTCAAGATTTCATTTTCTCTCAGCTTTGAATAAATTAATTGGCCCCTTCCTTGAGCAAACATTCACAGAAAAGTGCTAGCAATGGTCACAATGAAAACCAAGATTCTTCTACTAGGTAGCCGAGTTTGGTGGGAAGATATTGTTCCAAGTCACAGTCTGAAACTGACCTCTCTAAATCAGGAATTATAAATAGCACTTGGCAGTTCAGTGATGGTTTTAAATTTAAGGATGTTGAGTGTTTAAAGGACAAACTGTAGTTGTGAAATGTTGGCACCAAGCAAAAGGTGAGTAATGAGGACCAAAGATATAAGACTGAAGACTCTGACAAATATCAAGGGCTAGTCATGCCAGAGACCAACAATAGATGCCATGATCTGAGCCAAGGTAAGCCACTGTGGAAATGTGATGGGTCAGAATGAAAGGGTCAGAGTAGAACATGGGTTGTGGTAGCAAGGAGTCAATGGCAACAAAATCTAGAATTCAGCTGGAAGATAAGGAATCAGCAGGTCTTCAAGCATAGGAGGACAGGACAGAAAAAACAAACAAACAGGAAGAAGAGCAAAACAAGCCATGGACGTTGAACTGTGAGTCAGCCAAATTTTCATCTTGGGTCACCCAATGGAAGATTGCCCATCTTCTTCTAAAGAATGGAATCAAGCCAAATTCCTGTCAAAACAATGAATAACCTAACTAGCACTTGAGTGGAAATGGAACAAGCCATATCCAAAAAGGCCTGGATCTCTGGGTCAGAGCTCAGATTTGTATACCCTAGGCAAGATTTGAAAACTGTGGTCCTGTGTTAAATTTTTGAGCTTTAATCAGAGAACATATGACTTAACTTACTACAAATTAAAGACTCATGTGCTATTGTATTGAGGGCAGAATTGCCTATCAATATTTTCATTGATTAACAATATTAAAATATCTTATTGTATCCTACTACTTATTGTGCCACATATATAGCTATCTACATTCTTTATCCCTAGTCTTATCTCTACTCTAGCCCAATTAAAAGAGTAAGTTAAGGAGGCAGCTGGGTGGCTCAGTGGATTGAGAGCCAGGCCTAGAGAGGGAGGTCCTAGGTTCAAATCTGACCTCAGACACTTCCCAGCTGTGTGACCCTGGGCAAATCACTTAACCCTCATTACCTAGCCCTTACCACTCTTCTACCTTGGAGCCAATACACAGTATTGACTCCAAGATGGAAGGTAAGGGTTTTTAAAAAAAGAGTAAGTTAAATGCTAGGTATCCAAATGAGGTAACAAAGTAGTGCAGTGGATAGAACACCAGGCCTGGAGTCAGGAAGACATCTTCCCAAGTTCAAATCTGACCTCAAGCACTTAACTGGTTGACCCTGGACAAATCACTTAACCCTGTTTGCCTCAGTTTCCTCTGTCAAATGAGCTAGAGAAGGAAATGGCAAGACACTCAAATCCTTGCCAACAAAATCCCAAATGGGATTAGGAAGAGTTAGACAGGAGTGAAATGACTTAACAAAAAAGTGTCTAAAGAAGACAACAAAGCTAAGGATTAAATATGTGAAGAAAAGGATGTGAGTCTAAAAGTATGATACAGAGAGTTCAGGTTGTGGTGGGAAAAGGAAGACAGAATGCAAATAACATTGATTATATACTGTGTCTACAATCCAGGGTATCTCTTCAAGGAGGGACAAAGTGGATGACCATTGGAATTCATTTCACCATCTGTAAATAAGAGGATTGAGTGTGAGATTACCTGTTATGGGAAAAAAATCCACAGCTCACAATTTAAGTCCAGATCAGAAAAAGTTTCTGTCAGGAACATTCAGCTTTAGAGGAATGAGAATAAAGAATTTCCTTGCACCGAGTGAGCATAGAGCAGACTTTTTTATACTCTGTGAAAAACAACTTGTTTTTTTTAAACTATTTGAAACTAGCCTTGTGAATAGAACAAGGCAACATGCTTCTCTTTGGTCAGCCCTCTAAACAGAAAAAGGCAAACATTTGGAAGGCAAAGACAAAGATATATTCTTTTTTTTTTTTTTAAACCCTTACCTTCCGTCTTGGAGTCAATACTGTGTAATGGCTCGAAGGTAGAAGAGTGGTAAGGGCTAGGTAATGGGGGATTAAGTGACTTCCCCAGGATCACACAGCTGGGAAGTGTCTGAGACTAGATTTGAACCTAGGCCTGGCTCTCATTCCACTGAGCTACCCAGCTGCCCCCTAAAGATATATTCTTATCTGTAGTTAGCTTCAGGAGCATAGAAAAGAGTACTAGGGAGAGCTCAAATTCCAAGAAGTATAAATACTAGAATTACCTGAAATCAAGTTTCTCATATCGAGGGCAAGGATAAAGGCTCTGTAGCTCCATATCTCCAAACATACCTTCCAGCTTTAAATACTATAATCCTATAATCTCCAGGAAGGCAGGAAGTTAATATTGAGGAAGTCTAATGGCAGATATTTTATTACAGGGAGCCTGAGGCTCAAGGAAAGAAATCCATTCTCAAGGGCTTAATCACAAGAGAGCAAGGTTAGAACCTGGTTAATTGGATTTTAGATGAGAATCCAGAAATAAGGAAATTTGGAACTTAGTTACTAAGGCAGTTGAATGCCCCTCCAGTTTTTTGTTTTGCTTACTGCGTACCCTGCATTTTGCTAAGTGTTAGGAATAAAAATACAAAAGTAAAGGATTCCCTGTCCTCAAAGATTTTATATTCTAGTATGAGAGAAAACACATAAAGGGGAGTAGTGGCTACAACAAGGAGTAATGATCTTGTTGCTCATTTGTTTTTATCTTGTCCAACTCTTCCTGACTCCATTTGTGGTTTTCTTTGGTAAAGATACTGGAGCACTTTGTCATTTCCTTCTCTAGCTCATTTTATAGATAAGGAAACTGAGGCCAACAGGATTAAATCATACAACTAGTAAGTGTCTGAGGCCAGATTTTAAATCAGGAAGATGAATCTTCTTAATTCCAGGTCTGGCGCTCTATCTAATTCACCACCCAACTGCCAATAGAAATCACAAAGAAGTGGGTAAAGCAAGATAGTCATCCATTAGCCTGTACAGTACTTTCGCCAGGAAATGGTAGTGGTGATCTTAATACAGTTCTTGGAAAAAGAGGTAGAAGATGGTGAGACAATTAGGCAGTTTGGAAAATGGCCTGGGTAGAGATGAAGATTCTTATGGTTCCATGGAGTTCAGAGTTGAATGACTCAATTCCTCCCAGGCATGAATTCTGATATTCTACCTTGAAGGGTGAGCAAGAGATCAAAAGAGACCAGACATAAGACTCAGATAATTCTGAGCCAGTAAGTTATTCATTTAAGACTCCTTCTATTCCCCCTGCCAAGGCTTAGTCTTGGATTCAAGGGTGAGATTGAATCTATAAATTGAGGAACAGTAGATAAACTCAAAGGGCTAACGTTAGAAGACTCAGAGAATGGGGGCAGCTGGATAGCTCAGTGGATTGAGAGCCAGGGCTAGAGATGGGAGGTCCTAGGTTCAAGTCTGGCCTCAGACACTTCCCAGCTGTGTGACCCTGGGCAAGTCACTTGACCCCCATTGCCCACCCTTATCACTCTTCCACCTATGAGCCAATGCACAGTATTGACTCCAAGATGGAAGGTAAGGGTTTTATAAAAAAAAAAATGAATTAATAAATTTAAAAAAAAAAAGAAGACTCAGAGCAGTTAAAACCAGTGGAAATGTGCGTTGGCTATGGTGGGGGTGGGGGTTTGGGGGTGAAGGGGAAAGTAAAAACATGAATCATGTAACCATGGAAAATTTTTCTAAAAAATAAAATTTAAAAAAAATTTAAAAAAAGAAGACTCAGAGAAGCCCAGGGAAGGCATTTAATCATCAGCACGTCAAGGATCTTTCCCAGAGAATTGTCTGAAGTTCAGAACAGTTGAGTGACTTGCTCCTGATAACAAGATTCATATGTGCATCTTCTTAAGTGCAAGTCACAATTCTGCTGTCATCATGCTGCCTCTCAGGCAAGTCATTAGCAAAAAGTGTGTGTGTGGGGGGGGTCTCCTATTGACTTGCCATTGAGGTGTGTGGAAGGGAACCTTTTAAGTGTTATGTTAATAATGCATATTTTCTTAATGAATAAGAAAAATTAAAATTATATTCAATGATAAAAAAAAAAGATTTTTCTAGAATTGATTCCAGAAATGAATTTGGTGTTAGGCAGAAGATTATTTTTTTCATTTTCCAGATCATGGTTAAATCATTCTAAATTCATCAGTTTGCCAAATAAATCATATGCCTGATAGGAAGTAGATAGACATGTACCATGTATAGGTATGGGCCTTTTGGTCAGAAATTCTGTTTAAGGAATCAGAGAAGGGCAGCTAAGTGACACAGTGGATAGAGCTGCAGACCTGAATACAGAAAGACCTGGGTTTAAATATGGCCTCAGACCCTTTCTATCTGTGTGACCCTGGGAAATTCATTTCATCCCAAATGCCTAGCTCTTGGTCTTCTATCTTAGAGTTGTTACTAAAACGGAGAGTAAGTGTTTTAGGAAAGAGAAAAAAGAGATCATTGAGCCTCTGAGAACTTTTTTACTGTTATTGTTGCTCTGGTGGAATGATCATTAATGGTGGACAATTTGGAGTCCTGAAGCACTCACAGTTTTCTCATCCATAAAATGGGGATAATGATACATATATTATCCAACTTACATCGTTGTTGTGAGGATCAAATAAGAATAGATCCCTTTGCGATCTTGTAAACACTATATAAAATTCAGTTATAATTTCTTGAGGCAGTTAAATGGCATAGTAGATATAGGGTGCTACACTTGGATTAAGAAAACTTGAGTTCAAATACTGCCTTAGACACTGTCTATGTGATCCTGGGAAAGACACTTAACTGGTCTGCCTCAGTTTCCTCAATTATAAAATTAAAATCCTTATAGCATTGTTATAAGAATCAAAGTAGATATTCGTAAAGCGCTTAGCATAGTGCACAGCATGTAGAAGGGACTTTCTAAATGCTTGATCTTTTGTCCTTCCCAAGGCCAATCCTGCCCTGGGGGTCCATCATACACAGGGGGCTTCTTTGTGTTCCTCTGTCATTTTTGGGACACAGTGGAAAATTTGTACAATCAATAGCTCATCCCATCCCTCCTACCATGAGAACATCTATGCTTCCTTTTGACCAGTAAAGACTCTAAGTAGTGTAAGAATTCAGAACAGGGAAGAGATCATTAATGAACAAGCACTTATTAAATATCTACTATGTCAATGGCACTGTAACAGGCAATGGGTATATATAATATAAAAAAGTAAAACCATCTCTACACTCTAGGAGGTTATCATTGTCTGAACTGATTATGGAACCTCATAGAGGAGGTGGGCTTTGGAAGGTGGGGAAAGAAGGCTGATCTTGGATTCTAGAGAATCTGAGTTCTAATCCTTGCTTTGTCACAGATTAATCAAAGAAATTTCTTTCCCTAGAAAATGGAAATAATAAGAATTGTACTGTGAATTTCACCTACTCTTGGGGAAAAGCACTCAATAAACCTTAAAGTAAAAATGTGAACAGTTAGGCAGAGAGTGGTGGGACAGAATTTCTTTCCTTTTTTTTTTTTTTTTTTAAAACCCTTACCTTCCATCTTGGAGTCAATACTGTGTATTGGCTCCAAGGCAGAAGAGTAGTAAGGGCAGGCAATGGGGGTCAAGTGACTTGCCCAGGGTCACACAGCTGGGAAGTGTCTGAGGCCAGATTTGAACCTAGGACCTCCTGTCTCTAGGCCTGGCTCTCAATCCACCTAGCTACCCAGCTGCCCCCTGGGACAGCATTTCTGACCAAATGTGAGGAATGAATGGTGGGACTCAAGATGCAGAGGCAGAGATTGGCAAGATATATTCAGGGAACAATAAGTAAACCAGTTTGGTTGGAGAAAAGGAATTGTGTAGGAGCGTGGTGGGAAGTGATAACAAAGACAAATAGCATAGACGTTCCTTGAAGCAAGTTCTGTGCTTCCTTCATTGGCATACCTCTAATTGTGGATTCTAAATATAGATTCAAAGAGACTACGTTGTGTGGGAAAGAGAGCTCATGTGGTGTAAAGTGACCTGACAAGATTAAAAAAATAATTATTGATGCCTTTTGTTTTTGCATTACTGTTATTTTGGGAACAGTTTCCTTTTGCTCCTTCATTTTAACAAGGAAAAAATTATACAGAAATATCTAATATAGTAACTTAGTCTGACAGTGTATACAACATTCTACCCTAGGAGTCCCCTGCCTCTCTGGAAAGAGGCAGTTATTGTTTGGTCATTTCAGTCATATCCAATTCTTCTTGACCCATTTGGGGTTTCTTGGCAAAGATACTGGAATGGTTTGCCATTTCCTTCTCCAGCTCATTTTATAGATGTGGAACTGAGGCCAGGAGGGTTAAGTGACTTGCTCAGAATCACATAGCTAGTAAGTGCCTGAGGCTGAATTTGAACTTGGGAAGATGTCTTCCTGACTCCAGACCTGGCACCCTATCCTCTGTACCACCTGAAAAGAGGAAGGAGTTACATTTCATTATGCATTCTCCAGGGTCATTATTGATTTTTCAGTGATTAAATTTGGGGTAGAAAGGCCCCTGGGAAGATGGGAGTATGTTAAGTGCTCAAGAAGCACAGATCTGCCACAAATACCCCAGTAAAATACTAAAAATGTGCCAAAAGAAAAAAATGATTCAAAAAATCAAAGAAATGCAGCTTTTAACTTTTTCAAGCAGTCTAAACTGGATGGAGTATACAGAATTCTGCAAAAACTCTGAACTAAGATAAGCTAAGGAAAGTGGAAGGTGATAAGCAGCCTGGTCTCACAGCGGGAAATGGGGCAATACCAGTACCTTGCACGGGGTCCAGGTCTTCTACTCCCCAGCCACCTCAGAAGATGCAGGAGATGGATTCAAACAAATGTTCAGGTAGTCTATTCCCAACCCAGCATCCAGACAGCTGGCACCTGACTCAGAATTCTGGCAGTCTGAATGAGGAGAGGAGATGATGCCAGCCCAGAGCTCAGTGCCCAGGGCCCAGGTAGACCACAACTCAATCACCACAGGAACTATAGCAGGAGAAAGGGTCAGGGCAACACCTGGGAAGCATTTAGTATCTTGATAGAAGCCTGCTGCCAGCACAATAAGCAAAATCTGCCTGGGGCTGGCTAAGATCATGGCAAGGAATTTAGCCAACTTTGAGTTCAGAACCGTGCATCGAGAAGGAACCAAGGAAAAAACAGAAGAGGAGCCAGTTAGTTCATAAAAATTTATTAACCATTTATTATGTGCCAAGTATTGCACTAAATTCTGGGGATGCAAAGAAAGGTAAAAGGCAGTCCAGGCTCAGAAGGATGACAATGGATAGACAATGAAGTCCAAGTCAAAATCCAAGCTCCCTGCAAAAGGTGGGTCCTAGTCTTTATTCACCATGTCCAGGACCAACCAGGGCTTTCCAATATCTCCTAAGAGTAGGGGAGAAATCAGAACATGACCCAAACACAAATGCCCATTCCAGATACTGAGGCGGGCAATAAGAGTAAACAGATGAAAATGCCACACACACTGAAGAAATATGAGAGAAACCGAAGAGGTAAAATAGAGACTAATTTGTCATATTGTCTAATCAGAGAATCAGAGAAAAGTCTTCAGAATTTGGCCTGCTTTTAGTGACTTTTCATTTTATGTTCTTATCATCCTTGTGTACATTCTTTTACTGGTTCTATTGATTTCACTCTGTGTTAGTTCACAGAAATCTTCCTGTTTCTCTGAATTCCTCATATTTGTTGTTTCTTATGGGGCAATAATATTCCATTTTGTTCATATATCACAATTTGAATAGGTATCCAAAAAAAGAACATCCACATTTCCCCCAGTTCTTTGCTCTCACATTGGTGCATGTGGACATTTGGACCTCATTGTTTCTATCATTGGCCCCCTTGGAATTAGGCAGTGTGATGCAATGGAAAGTGCAGATTTGGAGTTAAAAGACCTGGTTCAAATTCTAATTCTACCATTTATTGCCTATGGGACCTTGAGTAAGTCATTTGTCTGGCACTGAGGGCCTCTCTGGTCCTCAATTTCTTTGCCTATAAAAGGTAAGGGTTGGAATAGATGACCTAAAGGTTGTTCGCAGTTCTAGATCTAAGGATCCTGTTGTCCTATGTGGGACAAGGTTCTGAGAAGCAGAAGAGACTTTGAATACCAGGCTCAAGTCAATGTTAGCAAGAGTCATGGAGATTTCCAAGGTCCATCATGATGTTTGAGCTGCTACCAGAAAGGTTTTCTTTTTTAAAAACCCTTAGCTTCTGTCTTAGAATCAAGACTAAGTATCAGTTCCAACACAGAAGAGCGATAAGGGCTTGGTAATTGGGATTAAGTGATTTTCCCAAGGTCACACAGCTAGGAAGTGTCTGATGTCAAATTTGAACCCAGGACCTCCCATCTCCAAGCCTGACTCTCTATCCACTGAGTCACCTTGTTGCCCAAACAGGTTTTCAATTAGAAGTGCCACATCTTTTATTTCTCTGTAGTGACACTGTAGATGAAGCTTTCCCAGAGCTTAACAACTTCTATTTCTCTGAGTGGAACCTGCTGTCTCTTATGAGATATTCTTTCATGGAATCTATGTTCTCTACAGCTGTCACCCACAATAAGGACAAAATGTTGTTTTTCCATCGTAACTCAGTAGTTAGAGGAGATAGTAGACAGCATGCAGAAGAATACACCTGCAGATAATTCCTATCTTCCTTGGTAATTATGACAGAATTTTACAGTTAGAACTGAGATTATTTGTTTCAAATTTGGCATTTCCTAAGATTTCAAGGGCAGATAAGATAGCAGCATTTCTCCATTTATTGTGCTTATGTAATGTAATGAGGCCCCATAAGTTATGCTCATTTCCATCAATAAGGAAAGTCCCCTTAACAATGGGCTTTGGGACTGGGGTTATACTTATATGTATTATGGCATATAAGCCCAACTTTTAAGACAGGGCTAAGGGATCCGTTGATTTGATGCTCATTCTTGGCTTCATTTCCTCCAGCCCCAGGGATAGTATAGTTCTGGCCATTTGATTGTAGCCCAGAGAATAATTTCTCCCCTAGTGGACTGCTGTGATTTAGAATAAAGATAGTGGAAACAGTAAGGATGAAGAGCAATAAACAGAGGTTTATCAGCCATTAGAATTTTACAGAATGACTTTTACAGCAGGTTGTGATCAAAGTGATTTACCTGACACTTAAATGTCAACCTCTTTCTCATCCTTTTCCTTCCACCATCAGTTTTCAGCATCTTTTCACATTTCATTTGGTATCTTTCATTATTTCCATTTGCCTGTTTCTTTCTCCCCTTTCCTTCCTTCACCTGTTTGTTCTTGCCTCCTTGTCTTTTTCTCTTCCATTTGCTTTTATATCTGTCTTGTTTTTTTCTCTTCCTTGCCCTTAATAGCCACAATTCAGAATTAAAGTATCATATTGGTCCAAATATAAGCTATATCCCTAATATGGGATTAAACTTTTTCTTTCCTAATTACATGTAATAATTTTCCACATAAATTTTCTGAAGTTATAGGATCCAAATTGTCTCCCTCCTATTTTCCCTTCCCCCTCCCAGAGCTGGCAAGCAATTTGATCTGGATTATACATGTATTATCACAAAAACCATATTTCCATATTGTTCATTTTTGTAAGGGAATAATCTTATAAAATCAAAATCCCAAACTATAAATCCAAATAAGCAAGTGAAAAAGTCATATGCTTTGATCTGCATTCAGATTCCAACAATGATTGCCTGTATTGCCAAGGTCATCTCTCTCTCTCTCTCTCTCAGTGTCTCTCTCTCTCTCTCACTGTCTCTTTCTCTCATCTATCTATCTGTCTGTCTGTCTGTCTGTCTGTCTGTCTATCTCTGCATCTCTCCATCCATCCATCTACCTAACATCCATCTATCTATCTAACAGGTATAATTTATAAAATGGTGGTATTGGATATATATTCATATCTCTCTATCTGTATCTATACACATATATAGAAAGATATAGATAAATATCCATGCCACCAGAGAAAGTGTCAGAAAGGGTAAAGGATTTACCCAAGGTCACACAAATAACCAGTGTGGTAATATGTCAGGCCATGGGAGACACTGGCCCAGGACTGTCTAGAACGACATGTCAGCATCAAAGAAGGTGCTGTGCTCTATAAGCAAAACAGAATTGCAGTAGTTCAAAAGAAACATGAGATGCCCAATTTCCCTTCATCCTAAATGTTCCTACAGGTTATTTGCGCCCAACTTATGGTAGAGCCTTCTATGTTCATATTGGTCTAATCTGTCACAGTTGTACACATGGTACATTGACCTTAACATAATGATGTCATTTTGGTCCTCTCTGAGAGTGAAAGATAATAACCAACCAGCCAACTAAGCCAAGACTGGAAAGCAGGTACTCTGGTTCCAAAGCCAATGGCCTTTCCAGCACAGTGCTGCCAACCCCTAATCTTAGCCTTATCTTCCTATCCTAAGTTGTAAAAGAATTTGTAAAAGAATCCAGTTCTCTTTCCTGCCTTGTTATAAAACTCCATGGGCTGCTAACATTGCTAGGACATTCAGATGATGTACATACAGATTCATTTCCCCAAACTAGCCCAAAGTGGGGACCCCCCCAAAGGAATTGAATTTCTTTTATCATTTTTGTGTGAGTGTATATACGCAATCAAAGTGAGACTTTTTTCTACATTCTTTGAAATTCCGGAACCTAACTGCTCATAGCAGTGAGCAAAATTTCTGTTTAAAGTAGTGAACAGAATAAATTAGTATATAATTAAGAGATGAATTGTGCAGGGGTGCTGTTGGTCATGGGAGAGAGAAATCAATGGGACTGACATTTGGAAGGGCTCATGGAGGAGTAGAACTTGAACTACACTATGGAAAATGGATAAGAACTGGATAAAGGGAGAGATTAAAGAAGGATAGATGAGTGATAATACACGAACCCCTAAGGGACTTTACAAATAGTTTTCATCCTTATTGTCACTTGCCTATTGCAAACTTTAGGCAATAACACAGAGGTAGCATGTAATCATGGAAAGTTCACTGAGTGGAGAATTAGGATTCCTTGTTTGGATCCTGTCTTGGAGATGAAATGCAATGTGAAAGGACACTGACTGAAATCAGAGAACCTGGATTCAAATCCCACCTCTCATGATTATTACTTGTGTGGTCTTAAACATATCTTAGATTCTGAGGCCCCTCTTAGATCTAATTCTATGATCTTATACATTTGTTCTTTTAAGCAGCAAGTTGATCTTGGGTAAGTTATTTTTCTCTGGGTTTTAATTTTCTAATCTATAAAATGAAAGGATTGGCCCCTTTTGACTCTAAAGACTTGAACCTATAAATTTACAGGCCATTAACCAGTAGGTTAACTACAGGTTAAGATATAAATATGCTTTATTGGGCTTCTTACTCGAAGACTCAGGCCTTCAAGATCATGGCTGAATGGAACCATGCAGCAGAGTCAAATATCAGACTTCTCTGCCAGAAATCTGGCCAATGAAAAATTAAAGAGGGAAGTATACTATTTTCTCTGCTTCACCTCAGAAGGCAGAACTGGGTGCAACTACTAGAAGATACAGAGGCAGGTTCTAGCTTAATGTAGGGAATAACTTCCAAACCATTTGTTCTGTCCAAAAGTAGAATGTGTTGCCTTAGGAGATGGTAGATTTCCCATCATTAGAGATCTTTAGGAGAGGCTGAATGGCCATTTCCTAGAATACTGTAGAAGGGAGTCCTGTTTAAATGTAGATTATAATTGCTGATTTCTAAGGCTCCTTCCAGACTTTGAGATTTTACAATCTTTTGTTTTTGTGCAATAAAGCCCTTTCAAGAGAACCAATACTCAGGCACAAGCGATGCAAAGTGACTCAAGTATAAAAGCCAAGTTTAAATTTTTAAAAAGAGTAAAAACCAATATCAATTCCCTGGGTATTTTCCTACTCCTTTACTGTCGAAGTTAATATATTTATATTTATTCTTGGAATTTGAGCATAAAAGAAAAGATCTGACCAGAAAATTTGCTTCAAGTTCTAAGAACTCTGATGTCTTTGAGTCATTTCAGTTGTGTCCAACTCTTCATGACCTTATTTGAGGTTTTCTTGGCAAAGATATGTGGAGTGGTTTGCCATTTCCTTCTCCAGCTCATTTTGCTGATGAGGAAACTGAGGCAAACAGGGTTAAGTGACTTGTCGAGGATCACACAGTTAATAAGTATCTGAAGCCAGATTTGAACTCAGGAAGGTGAGCCATCCTGACTCCAAGGCCAATACTCTACTCATTGTACCACCTAGTTGTCCTCCAAGGGTTCTGGTGGATCCCTCTTGCCTCAGAAATCAAATATAAAGTTTTCTCTCCATACCTTTCCCTCTTCCTACCTTTCTGGTTTTCTTACACCTTACTCTGTTCCACATACACTGTGATGCAGTGGCATTGGTCTTCATACTGTTTCTTGAACAAAACATTCCATCTCTCAATTCAGAGAGTTTTCACTGGCTTCCTTCCATTCCTAGGCTTCTTTCTCCCTCCTAATCTCTGCCTGGTTTCTCTGGCTTTTAGCCTTAGCTAAAGTTTCATCCTCTATAAGAAGCCATTCACAGTCCTCCATAATCTCAATGCTTTCCCTCTGAGATTACCTCCCAATTTATCCTGCCTTTATCTGGTGTGTATGTTCTTTCCCCTATCAGACTGTGACCTCCTTGAAGGTAGACAGTTGTTTTTTTTTTCTATTCACTATATTCCTATTCCTGGAACATAGTAGGTGCTCTGTAGATGCTATTTGACTGAGAAAAGAAGGAAAAGTGAAGGGTGTACAGTGACCGTAGGGAAGAAATGAGATAATGGGCACAAAGAGATTCCAGGGGGTAATGGTGGCATAAAAATATTGGGTACACCAGCTCTTCTGATTACTTCTCTGTGTGACTTTAGGCAAGTCATTTAACTTTTCTAGAGCTATTTCATCATCTCTTAAGATGTTTAGGCTAAATAATTATTGTTTTCTCTTCCAGTTCTAAATCTATTATTTCTGGTGATGTTCTGTCTATTGTTGTTGTTCAATCATTTCAGTTATGTCTGACTTCTTGTGACTTTATTTTGGGGTTTTTTGGGCAAAGATACAAAGAAAGTAATTTCTTTCTCCTGAGGAGGAACTTTCATCTTACAGATGAAGAACTGAGACAAACAGGGTTAAATGACTTGCCTAGGGTCACACAGCTACTAAGTGTCTGAGGTCAGATTTGAATTTAGGAAGATGAATCTTACTGATTCCAACCCGAGTGCTCTATCCACTGACCCACCTAACTACTCTTGCATATTTGAAAGTGCTTTACATCAGCGATGTCAAACTCAAATAGAAAAAGATCCTTGTAGGCTGAATATTAACATAGAAAACAACAAACTAGCATGTTCTCTTATATTATATTTTTATTTATTTTGTTAAATATTTCCCAATTACATTTTAATTTTGTTCTGACTGCATGTGGTCAATGAACTGCATGTTCGCCATCTCTACTTTACTTAAGTCCTCTCACTTGATCCTCAAAACAATCCTATCAGGCGGGTACTGAAATATTTTTATCCTCATTTTACAATGGAGGAAACTGAGGCTTAGAGAGTAAGGTAACTATGGTCCACAGTTAGAATCAGAGGCAGGATCCAAAGCTAGGTCTTCCTGATTTACAAGATCAGAATTCTATTGTTGCCTCTTTATGAAGAATCTTCCTAACTTTAAAAGAAAATAGAATCAATAGAAATATCCCCAGAATATGAGAGCATCCCTTCAGAATTGAGTAACTTCTCTTGCAAATGAACTCCAAGAAAGTGGCTATTGACATGTCCTATAGAGGGCAGGGATTTAGGAAGAAGATTTTAGCTGCTAACTCTAGAAACCTCATTCAATCAGTGATGAAAGGGATTGTTTTTTGTCCTCTTGTTTCTGTTGGATCCATCTGGGTATGAAATCTTCTAATTATATCCTGTGTTCAGCATACCAGTGGGTGTTCTGGAGAAGGTTGGAGATGTTTCACCATCTCTTCAACATCTGCTAACGTATCATTGAAGCCAGGATGAAGAGAAGGCTTCTGGTTTCCATATATCCTAAGATATTAGAGATGGAAGGAAATTTAGAATAACATTGTTTAACTCATATAGAAACAGTGACCACTAAACCTTACATAAGGATCTCTGCTGGCTTCAAATTGACTTAGAAAACCACATAGTATATAGAGAACTGAGCCAGGTTTTTTAAGAATACAAGTTACTCCCGAGTTTATAGTCAAAGGATGTGAATAGGTAGTTTTCAGACAAAGAGATCAAAGCTATCTATAGTAAAAAAAAATGCTCTTTTATTCTTGATGAAAACAACTTCACATTTATCAGATTGGCTATTATGACAGAAAAAAATGACAAATGTTGGAGGAGATGTAGGAAAGTTGAGAAGGTGAAAATTTGGAATTCAGAATTTTGAGGAATGAATGTTAGAAAGTTTTTGCTGCAATTGGGAAAAATATTATTTAAAAACACATATTAACACTACTATATTTCCGTTGTATATCAATTGTATTTTTATTTATTTTATTAAATATCTCCTAAATAAATTCTAATTTGGTTTGGGCAGTCCTCATCAGTATTTTGCTTTGTGTTTTTAATAAAATCTTTCTGTCTTAGAATCAATACTAATTGTTGGCTCCAAGGCAGAAGAGCTGCCTATGATTGGGGTTAAATGACTTGCCCAGGGTAACACAACTAGAAAGAATCTGAGGTCATATTTGAACCCAGGACCTCCTGTCTCTGGGCCTGACTCTCTCTCCACTGACAACCTTTCAGCACTTAACACTTGACATCTCACCTTAGACATAAAGTTCAAAGGGATATCAAAGTTCCCTTCCAATTCTAAAGTCATATGTTCTTTTATTCATTCATCTTATTTATATAGAAGGAAACTAAGGCACGAAGAACAAAAGTACTTTGCTCAGAGTTACACAAGAGTTGGTGACAGCAGTGTTTAGAACCCAACTGATTTTTGGTCAAGGGCTATTTTCATTACAATGAATAAAGTTAGCAAGATTCTTCAGTTAGAGGCAGCAATAGAATTCTGATCTTGGGAGTCAGGAAGACCTAGCTTTGAATCCTGCCTCTGATTCTAACTGTGTTACCTTATTCCCTAAGCCTCAGTTTCCTTAGTTATAAAATGAGGATAAAAATATGTTCAGTACCTGCCTGACAAGACTGTTATGAGGATCAAATGAGAGGACTTATGTAAAGCAGAGATGGCAAACATGCAGTTCATTGGCCACATGCAGTCAGAACAAAATTAAAAAGTAATTGGGAAATATTTAACAAAATAAGTAAAAATATAACATGACCATACTAATTTGTTGTTTTCTATGTCAATATGCATGCAGCCTGCAAGGGAACTTCTTCTATTTGAGTTTGACATCACTGATGAAAAGCACTTTAAAAACTTTTAAGCACTCTATAAAAGCAGTTATTATTATTATTATTCCTTTAGTGTGACAAAGTGCCATTTACTGAATCCTGGAAAATACCCTTCCATTACTCATAGCTACATAGATCTAGGACTGGAATAGACTGCTGATCATCCTCTTCTTTTTTTAAAAATTCAGTTTAATTTTATTTTCAGCTACAAATTCTCTCCTTCCTCCCTCTTCCTTTTCCTTCTTTGAGAAAGCAAGAAAAAGAAAACTCATTACAAACATGTATAGTTGAAAAAAATAAATTCCTGCATTCACCACATATTCAAGATCCTGGCTCTCTCCCGATTCTCTTCTAACCTGCTTGATCGTTCCTTTTCAGCCTCCTTAGGTTTCTCCTAATGTTCTATCCTGGGGGCTCCCTTCTCTTTTCACTATATCTTAACTCAGTGATCTCATCAGCTCCCATGGATTCAGTTATCATCTCTATTCAATTCCACAGCTAACTAATGCACCTAGGATAGAGCACCAGTCCTGGAGTCAGGAAGAACTCAGTTCAAGTCCTGACTCAGGCACTTATTAGCTCCATGATGCTGGATGAGTCATGTGGCTTCTGTTTGCCTCAGTTTCCTCATCTGTAAAATATAGATAATAATAATAATAATAGCAATACCTACCCCTCAGGATTGCTGTGAGGATTAAATGAGACAATATTTTTAAAGTGCTTATCACAATGCCTGGCATATAATAGAAGCTATACAAATGCTAGTTATTATTTTTAAAATTTCATTTATTTACTTAAAATATTTTTCCTTGTTCACGTGATTCATTTTCTTTCCTTCCCCTCTTCCCTCCCACCTCCCTGAGCCGACAAGGAATTCCTTTGGGTTGTACAAATGTTGTCACTTGATACCTATTTCCATATTATTCATTTTTGCTATAAAGCAATTTTTAAGGCCTAAACCACAAATCATATACCCATATATATACATGTAATAAGTGATGTCATATGTTTTACTTTTGCATTTCTACTCCCATAGTTCTTTCTCTCAATGTGGATAACAATCTTTCACATAAGTCCTTCAGGAGTGTCCTGGCTTGTTGCATTGCTACTAGTAGCAAAGTCCATTACATTGGATTATTCCACATTGTTTTACTTTCTGTGTACCATGTTCTTCTGGTTCTGCTCATTTCACTCTGCATCACTTCATGGAGGTTCTCCCAGGTCATTTGGAAAGCCACCAGATCATCAATCCTTACAGCACCATTATATTTCATCACCATTAGATACCACAATTTATTCAGCCATTCCCAATTGATGGACACCCCCTCATTTTCCAATTTTTTGCCACTACAAAGAGTGTGGCTATGAATATTTTTGTACACATATTTTTCCTTATTATCTCTTTGGGGCACAAACCCAGCAGTAGTATGTTGGATCAAAGGGCAGAAAGTCTTTTAAAGCCCTTTGGGCATAATTCCAAATTGCCTTCCAGGACAGTTGGATTAATTCACAACTCCATTAGCAATGCATTAGTGTCCCAATTTTGCTATAACTCCTCCAACATTTATTATTTTCCTTTACTGTCATATTGGCCAATCTGCTAGGTGTGAGGTGGTACCTCAGTGTTTTGATTTGCATTTCTCTAATTATGAGAGATTTAGAACATATTTTCATGTGCCTGTCTGTCTGCCTGTTTCGATTTCTTAATCTGAAAACTGCCTATTCATGTCCTTTGACCATTTGTCAATTGGAGAATGGCTTGATTTTTTTGTACAATTGACTTAGCACCTTACAAATTTGAGAAATGAGAACTTCGTCAGAGGTTTTTGTCATAAAAAATTGTCCCCATTTGTTGCTTCCCTTCTAATTTTGGTTGCATTGTTTTTGTTTGTACTTAAACTTTTAAATTTAATATAATCAAAATGATTCATTTTATGTTTTGTAGTGTTCTCTATCTCCTGCTTGGTTTTAAATTCCTTCTTTTCCCATAGAACTGACAGATATACTATTCTATGTTCACCTAATTTGTTTATGATTTCCCTCTTTATATTGAAGTCATTTACCCCACTCTAAGTTAATCTTGGAATGTGTGTAAGATGTTGATTTAAACCTAATTTCTCCCATACTGTTTTCCAAATATCCCAGCAGTTTTTGTCAAATAGTAAGTTCTTGTCCCAAAAGCTGGGAACTTTGGGTTTATCAAACGCTCTCTTGCTATTGTCATTTACTCCAAGTCTATTCCATTGATCCACTCTTCTATCTATAAGCCAGTACCATATAGTTAAAAAAAATTTTTTTTAAACCCTTACCTTCCTTCTTGGAGTCAATAATGTGCATTGGCTCCAAGGCAGAAGAGTGGTAAGGGTAAGCAATGGGGGTCAAGTGACTTGCCCAGGGTCACACAGCTGGGAAGTGTCTAAGGCCAGATTTGAACCTAGGACCTCCCATCTCTAGGCCTGGCTCTCAATTCACTGTGACACTCAGCTGCCCCCCCCCCCCCATATAATTTTGATGATCACTGCTTGCTTTATAGTATAGTTTGAGATCTGGTAACACTAGGCCTCCATCCTTAATGTTTTTTTTTTCATTATTTCCTTTGATATCCTTGATCTTTTGTTCTTCCAGATGAACTTTGTAATAATTTTTTCTAATTCTACAAAAAAGTCCTTTGGTAGTTTGATAGGTGTAGCACTGAATAAGTAAATTAATTTAGGTAGGATTGTCATTTTTGTTAGCTATTATTATTATTATTAATTACATAGTTAATATAGGACTAACAATATAGTCCTAGTCTCTCTCCTGAGTTGTTATAGTCCTTTATAACCAACTTCTTTTTGAATATCTGGAATTAGAGAACCTTTAGGCATCTCAAACTCAACATGTCCAAAATAGGACCCATTATTGTTGAAATATCTCCTCAAAACTTCCCCATTATTGTTGTGGGCATAACCATTCTCCCTTTAAGTCAGGATTACAACCTCAGCATCATCCACAACTCATTGCTATCTTTAGCCTCAAATATATCTATATCTACATAAATATACCTATGTTTATACTTCATCTATATCTATACCTATATCTACATCTATATTTATGTCCATACCACATTGATATCTATATCTACATCTATCTATGTCTCTCTGTCTGTCTGCCTGTCTATCTAGCTGTCTGTCTATCCATCTGTCTGTCTGTCTCTGTCTTGTCTTTCGTCTTGCCATTGTATTTGGGATGACTCTGGAAGAGAGAGTGAGGTTGACAACTTTGTGCATCGCTGCCTCACTTAAATCCAACTTATATACAAGTCAAATTATCACCTTCATGATGTCATTGTTCCTCTTCAAAAATAGAGGGCAAACAACTATATACATATATACACACACACACAAAGTGTACATACATGCACACACAACATGCACATGTAATATCACACATGTATGTGGAGCACATAATTTACACACAACACACATACCACTGATATGTATGGGTGTGTGCTATATGCATCACATGTGCACATGTTCAGAGGCACAAACACACATGTAACATATATAACCCACACAAAAGTCAATTTGCATGCATGCACCCATGTGCACAATATATAGCATATAATGCACATATGTATATGAATGCACAATGTGGGTGTGTGCATGCAATGTGCTTTTGAATAGATATTTTATATGTGAACACATATAAATGATACACAGTGTATAAGTGTATGCAGTGCGTACGCTTGTACATATACATACACATGTGCAAATGTATAAATGTGCAGGTGTATATGTGTGTATAAGTGTGTGCATGTGTGTGTGTGTGTGTGTGTGTGTGTGTGTGCATGTTTAGTATCCTAGATAACAAAATAATATTCTAGGTATGATGGGAATCCACAAATGACTTTTCTAACTTGGGACCAAGAAATTTGCATTTGGCATTACCAACAAATAACTACCGATCATTACCATGAATAGAGGGAACTGAGAAGAGGAGACAAAGTGTTATAATACCGGGCCTTTACTTTCAAGAGACTTAGAGTATAATTAAAGAATACTTTAAAAATAGAACTGTATTGCCATCTCTGCCCCTGCCCCTCTAGAAAGTTATCCTTTATAACAAATAATTTTTTTTAAAGGAAGAATTAGACAGAATTCAGCAAAACCAGTTAATATACCAAAAACTTCTGACATTAAATGCAATGTTTCACACACATGGATCCCAACCTCGAATGGGAAATGGTACTATGTGCATGGAGTGAAAAATTAGTGTTATTCTCAAAGTAATAGTTATTAATATCTAAGTTAATAAAACTGATTCCTCTCCTCCAAGCTCCCTTCAAGACAAGATAACTCTGCTCCTACCCCCTCCTCCCTTCTCCCTGTAGAAAAAGTCACTTGCTTTAGGGGAATTCCAGAACTTGACTTCCTCTTAGACCCTTTTGTCTGGGGAGTTTCTTTCAGGAGACTGAGCCCTATGGCTGGAATGATACTCATTGGTGTACTCATTGTAAAACATCAGCCTCCCCTAGGCAACTCATCCCCTAACTCTTCTCTTTTTGTATACTATTCCTGTCCTTTATTTCTGGATGAAAAACTCTGTCTCCAACCATTGTAAACATGTTATAATTCTCTACAAGAGGCTTGCTTGCATCTGGATTCTTTTATAAATGAAGGATTTTTCTGTGACTTTTTGGGCAGTTGTCAATGACAACAACAATTGGTCAATGATTTGAGGCAACATCCCCCCCAATTCTCTCTCTCTCTCTCTCTCTGTCTCTCTCTCTCTCTGTCTCTCTCTCTCTCTCTGTCTCTCTCTCTCTCTCTCTCTCTGTCTCTCTCTCTCTCTGTCTCTCTGTCTCTCTCTGTCTCTCTGTCTCTCTGTCTCTCTCATTATATTTTAAGTGATGGTTTCCCCAGTCATATTTTTGAATAGTGGTTGAAGAGGGTGTACTTTGAAATTTTCAAGGTCCTCTCAACTTCCACTTCGCACATACAAAAGTCTAAAAGATATTCCAGAGAGAAAGAGCCAGTTGGTTTGGTTAGCCTGGACAATTTGTGCTGGTATCCTTGAGAATTCAGGTTTTTTAAAAATCTATTTTGAGGTTATTGAACTCTAGAGTAGAAAACCACAAGGCTGATTGGAAAACCAGGAAGCCAATTTATTTGATTTATACTGAAAAATAACTAGCTTGAACAGATATTGTGCTTGAACAGTGAATTGGCTAGGGCCCAGAACAGAACAGGAAGAAGAGAGCATGCTGGATGACCTGTGGCATATTAAAAAGTGATTTTAGTGATCCTGATCTCCCCCCCAAAACAAAGGCCATTTTTTAAAACACCAATGATCTTCTAATATCATCTGCCTGTCATAGAATACCATCATCTTTGAAGGATTCATGTGGAAGGTCACTCAAAGTACAATAGGAGAGGAGCATAGTGATTATATAACACACAACCAGCCAAGAATTACTCAAGAGAAACTATATAAAGGAGAAGTTCTTAACCTGGGAGTCTATGAATTTTTAAAATATTTTGACAATTTTATTTTAATATAATAGGTTTCCTTTGTAACCCTGTGTATTTTCTTAGAACAGTTAAAACCATTATTCTGAGAAGGGATCCAAAGGCTTTACCAGACTGGCAAAGGGATACGTTCCTCAGAAAAAAAGGCTAAGGACCCCTGGTTGAAAGGATTCATCTGAGAGGTGGAAGCTTGGAAAAGAAAGTGGGTCAGTCATATGCCAGAGGCAAGGGACAAGTGATAGGCAACACACGTGTTTTAGAGGTTTCTGCATCATTTAAAGAAGACTAGGGAAGGCATCTAGCATGTTGTGGACGATTTCCATGGGGGGACATGGACAAGAGTCCTTTAGGATGGGTTGTAATCGATTTCATTGGAGAGAGGAGTCACACGTTATGTCTCAGAAATATCAGAATTTCAACAAATATAACTTCTTCATGGACTGAATACTTGATTGGTTCAGGGAAGTCTCTTCCTGATAGAAGTCAGTCAAGAAGCATTTATTAATCACTTACTCTATGCCAGACACTATGCTAAGTTTTGAGGATACAAAGAAAGGCTTGATAGACAGATGATAGACAAATGATAAACAGATGGTAGATAGATAATAGATAAATGATAGATAATAAATAGATAAATGATAAATGTAGATTAACAATAGATAATAGCCAGCTGATAGATAAATGATAGATATAAACTAGATAGAATGATAGCATGATAGATAAATGGATGAATGGAAGGATGGATAGATGGATGGATAGAAAGAGAAAGATAGAATAATAGCTAGTTAGCTAGCTAGATAAAATATCAGCTCTATTTTTTTATTTCCCAAATAGGTTTTCATGTAAAATGAAGAAGTTGTACTTGATAGCTTGTAAGGTCCCTTTCCACTCTAAATTTATCATCCAATGATGGCATTGATTATCGGTCAAAATTACAACTCTGGAAACAGCCAAAGAAGGAAACAAGGACAGTATCCTATTCACAGGATTTAGTCATGCCTAGATGAGTGGTTAGAAGTATATTGTGAAAGCTTGTTCTTTGAGTAATTTATAGGTCAAGAGAATTCAATTATTTTGCAATTACAGGAAACTAAGGTACAGAGGGGCTTGCATGTGGTCAGGCCACAGAGCTATTTAGTGTCAGAGGCAGATCAAAAACCCAGATCTCTCTTATCTCAGGTGAATAGCTCTTTTCAGCTACCTTTCCTTTAGGTTAGCATCATATCATCCTTAAATATTAGTTCATATTACTTTCTAGAAGAAACCTATCTTGTTACTAATGCCCTTTCCAGGAGAAATTATTTTGTTTTTGTCTTCTCTTTCAATTTCTGGATACATGCACATGTTTCTTTCTCCTAAAAGAATGTAGCTCTTTAAAGACAAGGGGCAGCTTTGCTTTGCCTTACTAGCCCAATGGACATCTAGGACAGAGAGCTAGACCCTGGAGACAGAAAGACCTGAGTTCAAATCTGGATTTAGACACTCACTAGCTATGTGAAAGTCTCTGAACAAAGTCACTTAACTCCTTAATGGAGAAGGAAATAGCAGACCATTTCAGTATCTTTGCCAGGAAAACCCCATGGACCATATTGCTGTGATATTATTCATGGGGTCAAAAATAATCAGACACAACTGAATAACAACAGAGTTTAGTGAAGTCTCCTAATTTCAAATCTAGCATTCTTCTTCTTCTTTTTTTAAACTCATATCTTCCAGTATGGAATCAATAGTAAATATTGATTCCAAAGCAGAAGAGAAGTTAAGGGCTAGGCAATTCAGGTTAAGTAACTCGCTCGAGGTCGCACAGCTAGGAAGTGTCTGAGAACACATTTGAACTCAGGACCTCCCCCTTTTAGAATGAATTGGAAAAGGGAGAGTGTCAGAAGCATGGGGGATGAGATGAGATTATGATATAGTGAAAAGAATATAGAACTATATTACGATAAAAAATGATAAATGCTGATATAATAATATAAATTAGTATTTTAGTTAAAGCCATGCTGATAGATAAAGTTATTAGACCATGTGCTTGTAAGAATTCAAAACTGCCGCCCCAGCCATTATTGTTACCTCTCTTCCTGAGTCTGCTGGCCAAGAGGTGGTAGCTAAAAAGAGAAGAAGTTCCTCCTCACCCCGGGGAGACTTAAACTGTTCGTAGGCATCCCCATGCCCAAAGAACAGGAAACAGAAACCCGTTGGAGCACAGGAAATGTAGTTTGATAGTTCCCACGTGTCCATAGAAAATATATATACTTTTAGATGGCATCTCCCAAATTTTACTTTTACAATTCCCCGTGAGGTCTAGCAAAAAAAAGGTTAGCCCTTTTTCTTCGCTGGACCTGTAAAAATAGACAACTTCTAAAATTTTCAGGAATTTGGGGATAAAAGAAATAGATGAACAAATGGTTAAAATTAGCCACATTGACAAAAAACCAATTTGGGGGCAGTCCCCTATTGGTATAATGGTGTACAATTAGAACAAATTGCATTCAACTCAATTTCCACTCCCCATAGTTCAATCAACTGCACCCCAAAGTTCAAATTTGGTCTTCATGGTACAGTGAAGGCTTTTCAGAAATCTTCATGGTGTCTTCACCAAACAGGTTCGTCGTCTGGATTCTTGGGGAGATGGCAAGATCCTTATCCTGAAATTATTCTCAAAAGAATTTAAACTTTACATTATAGATTACAAAACATACATTTTCTTCTAAGATTTATACAATTCCCTGTGAAATTGCTCCTAAAAGAGTTAAATATACATATATTTTTACATTATCGAATTTTAAAAAACTTAACAGATATCCCCCTGGGGTAAATCTTAAACACACCTTTTTTTCTTAAAAAGGGTACCTCAGGTCAGCTAAGGATGAGTGGCTGAGTCCCGGGGGTTATATGAAATCAATTGACAAAATACAAAGAATAAAATTCAAGAAAAAAGAAGAAAAAATTAACTTGTGAATGAAATATAAAATGTGCAAAAAATCTGGGGAAAATAAACTTAGACCTTTGAATAAAGGTCTAATTAAAGTGAATTCATCAGATTGCAATTACCCATTCAGGGCCAGGACTAAAGGAAATGTCTCTCTCTGATCTGATTTTCTATCAGCTTTTCAGGGAAGTGAGCCAAATAAATAACCAATCTTAGGTGCTTTCTAGGAATCTAAGTCGAGGGGACCCACGTCCTCTAAAGTTTTAGAAAAGACTGGGACTCCAGGACTCAAACCCCAATTTCCAAGCCCTAAAGTATTGGCAAAGAACTGCAGCAATTCATGCAGATTTTAGTTAGTCAAGTCTCTGACCATGTGCTTTCTTTAGCACTATTAACAGCTCTCATGTTCCCTTTTCATAGAATCAGACAGAAAGGCATTTAATCACAGTCCTATAGGCTCAGGTATTTGCTGTAGAATCAGAAAAAGGATAAATAATGATTATATATGTACTTCCAGTACAAGATGAGAAAAGGGAAAAATCAATTGCTCTAATTAAAAAATGTTTTAAAAATCAATATATATATATAGCTTAGAACTAGAAGGGTTATGTTACCCAAAAATGAGGTTTTCATTTTGTGAGTGTAAATGGATCTTACAAATAGCAAATTCACAATGCACAATCAAATAGAGTACCATTATTTCCAATAGCACATTTTAAAACAATAAACAATGTTTAAAATCATTTACTTGTTACAACTTTTAAATCTTGGCTAAGAGTTTCTTAACAAACTCTGTTATTGCTTCCATAGCAAAATATGATATTTTAAAAATCTTCTAGTCTAAATTATCCTCAGATAAGAATATACAGGAGCTCC
Organism: Gracilinanus agilis; assembly: GCF_016433145.1. Lineage (NCBI taxonomy): Eukaryota > Metazoa > Chordata > Mammalia > Didelphimorphia > Didelphidae > Gracilinanus > Gracilinanus agilis. Next base: position 205,855,259 of record NC_058130.1, read on the forward strand.
TTGGCTTCCTGTTTTAAAAAAAATCCTGGGTAGGAAATGCTTCTACCCATTTAAGGCAATAATTTCTCTTATAATAAAATATATAAAAGCTTATCCTTTAAGATAACAATTCTTAAGGATTTAAAGTAAGACCTCTTGTAAAATTACAAGGTAATTCTCAAAGCATGGAAACTTTCAAGGTTCTTTGCAATTACCAAGACAGAATAAATTTTAAAAGACATGTGCTTTATAAATCCAGTAGTATCAGATCAACAAGCTGGTCAAAATCTCTTACCAGTTCTAATAGATTTTTTTTTAATTATTTGGAAGTTACAATAAAATCACAAACAGAATTAATCTAGCAGCCACAGACTTCATTAACTTAAAATGATTCAGTGCAACAGGAAAATCAACGAAATAAGCAAGATTAATTTACAAAACTAATTAGCAAAATATAGTAAGATACAGTCTCTCTAAAACAGAAATAAAACTCATTCAGTTCCGAGGTTTAAAAGTTTACCCCTTGTTCAATTTAAGGTTCTTTTGATTGAGTTCTGCTGAGTTTAAGGGGTTTTTTAATAATCAGTCTTTGCTCTCAGTTCAAAGTTCTGAGCAGGTATGGGGGTGAATAGGCCATGAGGCCCAATTAAGGGTAAACTCTAGGTCCACGTGGTGTTGGATCATGGGCTCAGGGCTAGAAAAAAAACTTAAAGTCAGTTTTGTAGAAAATCCCACATGTAGAGCTTGTGGGGGTGGGGGTTGCCTAAATTAGGTCTTTAGAGAAACACGTGGAGGTCTAGAATGCAGGCCATTACCAAGGGAGGGTAGTGGAAATATATTACCCAAGCCTAGTGGCAGAAGTCTCCGAAAATCTCGGCAAAAGCAGCAGGTCATCGCTGTTGGGGCTCTGGGTTCTAGGACTTAGCAGGACTAGCAGCACCAGCAGCAGGATCGGAGAAGTGGTCTGGGACGCTTGCAGGCTTGCGGCAGGCAGGAATGGAGATCAGGTCTGGAGTCAAGAGATCAGTGGCAGAGACACACTGGCTGGGCTCAGGCATTTTAGTTTTAAAGCCAAAAGCCAGAATTGGCTGGCCTGACCTCCCAAGGTGGTTTGGGCTGGACTGGCTGGCTGAGTCCCACCTGAGGCAAAAACGTGCTGTTGCTTTTAGCAAAAGCATGGCAAGGAAAGCCACTTTCCTTTTTAAAAAAAGTGCTCAAAAGAGCTGAGCCAGATGGCCAAAAAACAGGCATGGCTATCGTTAGGCTATCTGGAAGATTGAAAGTTCGAATTTTGACCATGTGGTTGCCAAAATTATAAAGATGAAAAATAATAAAGGCTGATATAATAATATAAATTAGTATTTTAATTAAAGCCATGCTGATAGATAAAAGTTATTAGACCATGTGCTTGTAAGAATTCAAAACTGCCACCCCAGCCATTATTGTTACCTCTCTTCCTGAGTCTGCTGGCCAAGAGGTGGTAGCTAAAAAGAGAGGAAGTTCCTCCTCACCCCGGGAGACTTAAACTGTCCGTAGGCATCCCCATGCCCAAAGAACAGGAAACAGAAACCCGTTGGAGCACGGGAAATGTAGTTTGATAGTTCCCACATGTCCATAGAAAATATATATACTTTTAGATGGCATCTCCCAAATTTTACTTTTACAATTAGGACTCAAGGTCCTGGGTTTTGCCACTAACTAGCTGTGTGACACTAGACAAGTCATTCTGCCTCCTGAGATCTCTCAATTTCTTTCTCTGTAAAATGAGGGATGGGGGCAGCTGGGTGTCTCAGTGGATTGAGAGCCAGGCCTAGAGATGGGAGGTCCTAAGTTCAAATTTGGCCTCAGACACTTCCTAAACTTGACCTGGGCAAATCATTTAGCTTCCTTTGTCTAGCCCTTACTTACTGCCCTTCTGCCTTGGAACCAATGTAGAGTATTGATTCTAAGATGGAAGGTAAGGATTAAAAAATAAATGAAATATAAACAAAATGAGGGAGTTGGTACTAGATAATATCTAATATCTCTTCTGGCTCTCATTTCCCATATTCTCTGTTCTAGAGTTTCTTCCAGTTTGATTCTATTTTCTAACTTTCAGGGGCCATTCGAGCTTATAACATTTCTTGTTTTGTGTTCTAAGGTTCTTTGCAGCTACAACATCTTGTGCTCTATGATTCAGTAGTTTTGAGGTGAAAATGATGAGACAGAGTATAAATTCTCCTTGCTTGCTGGCCCAAATGTTACCCTTTCAGATTGACACCTCATTTGTCTTTACTTGTGGTACAGACACAGTAGTTTCTCAGTCAGGTATCCTATTCTTTCCTCCCACCTAGAAGCTGAATTATTGTCATTGTTCCCAAATTATTCTTGGCTTCAGTCCAGCTCCTTGCTTCAATATTTATGCCCAATATGCCCAAATCCCCAGAGTAACTATGCTAAATATTTTGTGCCTCCTAGACTAGGAAACTCACACAGAAATGACCCAAACATTAGGCAACAAGACCTGACTCACAAGTTTAGAATTTTTTAAAATTTAAATAACTCTTACCTTCTGTCTTAGAATAGATATTACATATTACTTACTAACCAATACTAAGTATTGATTCTAAGGCAGAAGAGCAGTGAGGGCTAGGCAATTTGGTTTATTACTTGCCCAGGGTCACACACGTAGGAAGTGCCTGAGGCTAGATTTGAACCCAGGGCTTCCCATCTCCAGGCCTGGCTCTGGATCCATTGAGCTGCCTAGTGTAATAAGGGAATAAAGCAAGTGGATGGGGTTTGTGGGTCCCTATCAGTAGGTGGGAAAGGAGGGTGCAATAGTGGAGGTAGTAGATTGAGGTGGTAGGAGATGTAAGGGAATGACTGAGTTTAGGGAAATATAGGACAATGAAGTATAATGAGCAGCAAGGGAGATGATGAGGTAATTGGGCAGGCAGCTGCAACAGGGAGACAAAACTGGGTACACAGGCTTGAGACAGAGGACACTGAAGGGAAACAGGCTGAACCCTTCTAGGTAGGAAGGGCACTTCTACAGACAGAAGGTTAGGGCTGGTCAGAAATGGTTTGGAACTAACTAGAGGGCTTTCTAGTCAGTTTCTCAGGTTCACAAAGTCACAGTCCCAAGGCTCCTCCCTGTCTATGAAATAGATGGGCTTCTCAGAGGAAGTATAGAGATCACCACTTCCTCCAAGATGGAGGCCTCCCACTCCCCTCAGGACCCAAAGAGAAACTATTCTTTCTCTCCTTATCCCTCTTTTGTCATTCAACCAATGATTAGCAAAAGGTTTGATTAAATGACAACAGGGTTTGTTAAGTTTCAGGGTTGATTATAAAGGACAGAGAGATACAAGGTTTCTCTCACAACAGCCTAGGGAGAAGCTCCAGGTGGGGGAGGGACATAGGAATGAGAGACTGAGAAAGGGCCTGCCCTCACTCAGTCCTGGGAGGTTTGTTGCCTTTAGGGTTAAGGAAATTATACACAATGAATCAGGAGACAATGTGCATCAAGGGTAAGCCCTACTTATCTATGGGGAAAACCTAAGTCTTCAAAGTTTGATTGCTACCACCCAAATCCACCCTTCTCCCAAAACCCACAGAAAATCAGGAAGGGAAATGGTGGTTGGAATAGGGAAGGTCAGGGAGATCCAGAGGCATTAGCTAAGCTACAAAATCTCAAGAGAAAAGGCACAGATTCAAGGCCAGGTTTCAGCCCCAAGACTGAGCTCAGTTGACCCTTCTGCTCTGACTGAGCCTCCAGGATCAACTGCCCTTAGTCAGGGTTCTAAACCCTCTTAACTGCCAGAAATTCTGCAGTTAGCCTTTTGCAGGGTTGATTGCACCTCTGCACTACACTAAATGTCCATGACTCAACAGTTTTAAAAATAATTATTTGAATAATTTATATATTTTTTCTAATTATGCATAAAAACAATTTTGAACATTTTGCTTTTAAAATTTTTAAGCTTCAGATTCTCTCCCTCTTTGAGAAAGCAACCAATTTGATCTAGATTATACATATATAGTCATGCAAAATATGTGAAATAGTTATAACTCATATTTTTGCAGCCTTTTAAGATATAAAGGCAGGTAGGCAGCACAGTGGATAGAATGCTGGGCCTGCAGTCAGAAAGATCTGATTTCGAATCTGGTTTTAGACACTTACTAGCTATGTGACCCTAATCTATCCTGGAAAGTCACCTAACTTCAGCCTACCTTAATTTTCTCATCTGTAAAATTAGAATAAAAATAACCCTTACCTTCTGGGGTTGTTGTGAGGATAAAGTAAGCTATTTGTAAAACACTCTGTGAACATTAAAATTCCATGTAAATGCAAGCTATATAACCTTTTTTTTTTTAAATCCTTACATTTTGTTTTAGAATTGATGGTAAGTAAAGATTCTAAGGCAGAAGAGTGACAAGAGCTAGGCAATTAGAGTTAAATGACTTGCCCACAGTCATAAAGTGGGGAAGTGTCTAAGCCTACATTTGAATCCAGGACCTCCTGTCTCCAGCCCTTACTCGCCTATCCACTAATCCCCCTAGCTGCCCCCATCATTATTTTTTACAAGGCATTTTTTTTTCTCACAATAGTCCTATGGGATATGTGCCAGTATTCTCTCTTTTTTTTTCCCTCCAGATAAGAAAAATGAGCCTTAGACAGCTTATGTAACTGTGTCTGAAGTCAGATTTGAATCTAGGATCTTCTGTCTCCAGAACTGACTCCCTATCCACGAAGCCCCCTAGCTGCCCCCGCCATTATTTTTTACAAACCATTTTTTTCCTCACAATAATCCTAGAGGTATGTGCCAGTATTGTTCTCCCTTTTTTCTCCAGTTGAGAAAACTGAGACTTAGAGAGCTTGTGTGTCTTTCCCAGCTCTAAACTGATAATAATCATCATATTCTTCTTGACTTCTGGGTCCAACATTCTCTGCCTTTACACTATGCAGCCATACAACACCTACTGATGCCCAGACAGTTATAGGGCCATTTATTAGTCCATTCCTGGGAAGAACAAGGGTGGGGAGAAAAGGGGGGAATTGCCATATGTTTCTTTTCAATCCTGCCAAACATTTATGCATGTGAACTCAGGCTTAAATGGACATTAGAAAGTCTTTTAAGGGGAAAGAAGTCAGAGATGGATCTGTGATCTCATCGAATTAGGTAGGAGTTCCTTCCAGTGATTCAAATTAGAACCCAGCTGGACCTGCCCATTCTGTGCAGCTTATCCATGTCCCCAAAAGTTCCCAACTGGAGGTCCCCCCACAAAGCTAGAGGCCTTCCTCTTCCCAAACCCTGTGGATGTCAATCCCTTGCTCTTGCCTTGGGACCAGCTCATCTTCTCTTCATACCAGACAATTTCTCGATGATGTCTTTTCCCCCTTTCTTCTAAATATTATGACCTACTCACATCCACCATGTGTCTTTTATGGTGTGTTCATTTTGGGGTCTTTTGAAGCAGTGGTACTTGCTGTCATATACTGCCATAATCATATAGCATCTGTAAAACAAGAACAATGATTCTTAGACCACAGGGTTGTTGGGAGAAAATCTCTTTGTTAACCGTAAATATAGGAATCTAAAAATGTTCTTGTTTAGGGGCTGGTTATACATAGAAGAACCCTCAGGTAGTTTGGGGGAGGTATTAGAAATCTACTTCCATACATATTCCATTACCATCACTGGCTGCCACCCCAGCAGTGGGAAGGGTCCCCTAAAAATGTGAGGTCCTGGGGGAGTCTCTAACATTTGTTTTACCTTTGATCAGGAGTTCCTGGCTTTTTTTTTAATGTCACAGACACTTTTGAAAGTCTAGTGAAGCTTATAATGCTTTTAAATGTATGAAATAAAAGCTACAATTACCAAGGAGACCAATTATGTTGAAATATTATCAAAATATTTCTAAAAACAAGTTCGTGGATCTCAGGTTAAAACCTCCTACCCAAGGGAATGGCTTTGAATATTAGAAAAGGGAAAGAGGGAGTGATTGTGTTTCAGATAGCCAGCTGGGACTTCTTCATTCTGTGTGGGGGCAGCTAAGTGTGCAAAAACAGACACAGCTAATTGCAGAAAAATCTAAAATGTCATCTGCCAAAATATAGGTTACAGCGGAAATGTTCTCCTGCAGAGTCCCACGCAAAATCAAACACAAGAGATTTTCAGATGGAATTAGGACCCTTGTGTTTCTTGTTCCCACTGTTTCTATCAGCCCAGGGTTTGAGGAGGTGTCATCCAGCCTGTTCCCCTCTTCCAAGCCCCTCCTCTTTTTCATTTTTAACCTTGATACTCTTTGACAACCAAGCATACCTCAATTTTCCAATCCCATTCCAAGCTCTCTCTGGTTTCCCTGGGGCACCGTCTCAAAAATTTGGCTTTCTCTTTAGTTTCCCAAAGAAAGAGCCATAATGAAGTCTATAGACCTGTTTGCTGGTTAGGGGAGGAGATTTTAAATTGTGAATGAAGAAAAGAAAATGAGTGTGAGATGGTGAAAGATGGAGAAAGAGAGAGAGAGAGGGCTGAGACGGAGGGAAAGTTCGACTTTGGGGCTTCCTTTGATTCAGGAGACAGAGACGCCTTTGTCTGGTAGTCCAGTGGGTTTTCTTTAGCTCTCTGTCTCGGGGAAATGGGACCAGCATAAGACAGGCACCAGCCCAGGCCTGGAAGGGACCCTTCAGCAGCCTTCAACAACCTGTGCATGTTAATTCCAAGGAGGGCTCTGAGCCTCTTTTCTAGTTTGACAGCTTCACAAAACCCAACAAACTCAAAGGCAGGAGAGGAGAGAAGGGGAGAAGAGCTGAACCACTTTCCCCTCAGTGGGCCGTATCACTGGCTCTCTGTTGGGGCAAGTTGGAGCACTAGGAGACAAAAGTCTGCTGCACGGTAGGGGTGGTGTGAGGGGGGGGTGGAAGAGACTGTTCATCATTTCAAGCATATGCCTGACATGAAGCCTGGTAAAGTCTTTCCCAAAGACATCTGTCTGTTCCAAAGGAAACCACTTAATTGAAACATACTTAGTTTTAGACATGGCCATTGTAGGAATTCATTTTGCTGTACGTACTTGGCTAAAATATTTTATTTTTGTTTTTCTTTTGAGTGGATGGGAAAACTGAGATTAGAAGGAAAGAAAAGTGATTTTTATTAAGCCAAGGGAAGCCACTTGCTAGCAGTATTTACCTAGATAAATCACTTAACCTCCTTGAACTTCCATCTCCTCATCTGAGAAATAAAGATAATTAATGAACACTAAATTTAGAGTGTGGTTGTCAGGATCAAAAGAAAGAAATGTAAAGTGCTTTACAAACCTTTAAACATCGTGTAAACTCAAGCTAGTATTTAAAAAAACAGCAGACCTTTACATTCCATCCTAGTAACAACTCTAAGACAGAAGTACAAGAGCTAGGCAAACAGGGTTAAGTGACTTGCCCAGGCTCAGAGAGGTAGGAAGTGTCTGAGCTCAAATTTGAACCCAAGTCCTCCCGATTCTAAGCCTGGTTCTTTATCCACTGAGCTACCCAGTTGCTCCTCAAGCTACTATTATATGCAATGTAGCCCAGTGGATGTCAACTTGAAATCTGGAGACCCCAAGTTTTCCCTTGTCCCATGAGAGTTCGCACTTGGGATCTACAGATTTCAAGTTGACATGGATAGGGAGCTGACTTTGGAGTCAGGAAGACTTGGGTTCTGGTTCTATATAGGACACTCTATGTTGTTGTTATTCATTTGGATGCTTTGTGACCTCATTTGGGGTTTTCTTGGCAGAGACAGTGGAGTGGTTTGCCATTTCCTTCTCCAGTTCACTTTTATAGATGAAGAAACTGAGGCAAACAGGATTAAGTGATTTAACGAGGACCACACAGCTAGTAAGTGTCTAAGGCCAGATTTGAACTCAGAAAGAATCTGACTCTAGGTCCATCTCTCTATCCACTGAACCAACTAGCTGCTCTCCTAACTGTACCACTGCTTTAGACAAATCGTTAACCTCCCAAGCAACTCTGTAAGATCAGAAATTGCAGAACTGGTGCTGATTTGCATTGGTAAAAGGAGTTTTCTCCCTGGAAGTTCCCTAGACAAGTCTAGACCAAATAATTTTAACAGTCTTCTTGTTATATAGCATGGAAACAATTGTATAACCATATCTAGGGGACAGAAATAGATTCTTCTGACACCAGCTCTAATGGATGGAAGAGAGGAGAAGAAGAAAGGTATGCTAAGGATGGATCCATCAATGGAGGCTCTAGGGACATGACATCATCTGACATATACTCACCTGCTTTGGGCTAGCCATGAGATGTGTGGAGATGTAATGGGAGGGGAGGGAGGGCTAGAGTGAACAAAGCCAGAGAGTCTTTGCTTGCTGCTGCCTGGCCAAAGTTCTTTTCTCTTAATGATTCTAGGAGTTGGTTGTTCGTGCTGAGCAGGAAGGCTCAGTAAAAATGATTCTAGGAAGAGAACCACTGAGTGCTGGGTTGAGGGTTTTTTCCCTTCCCTCAAGGGATGCAGGGCTTTAGGACAAATCACTCTGTAGGGGAGGAGGGGAGACAGTGGGGAAGGTAGCCTGTTACAGTGAACAATGGGGTGGTGATAGGGTTTGAAGATCTTTGACTCTCCACAATTACAGAACTGTTCCTTGGGTGTGTAATAGCTTCCCTTGGAGCTTTGGGACCTAGCTGAATGAACACAGGCAAGACCTAGGTTCAAATTCTAGCTTTGTCATTTAGTACCTTTGTGACCCTGGAGAAGGAAATGGCAGAACAATCCAGGATCTTTGCCAAAAACAAACCCAGGAAGAATATTGGTGTGCTGTGGTCTATGGGGTCACATAGAGTTGGGCAGGATTGAACAATTGAACAACAACAAATTGTGTGACAATTACTTTCCTCTGCTGGGTCTCAGAAATCTCATCTGTAATCCAATAAGCATTGAGTAATTATCTACTGTGTACGAGTCACTGTCTTAGCTATGGGTAATAAAAAAAAGATAAAATAAAAGAATCGGAGGGTATAAAATGATGGCATTGACCTAGGTAATTTCTATGGTCCTATCCAGATTTAGAGTTTATTCATTCAATCTAACTGACCCTAGGACATGCTTTACATCCCATCCACAAGGACATCTTGCCATCTGCTCTGCTGTGCAGGTATCCTTCATTCTCCTATCTCTTGCTTTTGCTATGGGAACATTCATCAAGTCATTATTTAAATTGTTGCTGGAAAGGATATGACAGTCTACTGCCCTGTGGCTCAGAAGAACAAAGCTCCCTTTGCTGGTCACCACACCACTGTGTGTTGTATTCCTTTATTAGACTGTAAGCTCCTTGAGGGCCTGAACTTTCTCATTTTTGAATTTGTATGCCCAGCACCATATGCAGTTCTTGGCACACAGTAGGTGATTGATAAGTGCAGTCTGATTGATTGATTGAACAAGCACTTATCAAATGCATACCACATGCAGGCACTAAAGGTTACAAAGACAATAATAGAACAGCCACTGCCCTCACAAAGCTTATAGTCTAGTGGAGCAAATATCATAAATGCATAAAATCTAATTAAAGTATGATTAAATTTAGTTATTTAAATTGTTAAATCAAATATATTAAAAGTAATATATTTTAAATTAAATTATGTATATGTAATTAAATTAAATTAAAATATAATTTGGGGAGGAGGGAAAAGGAGACTAACTGGAGGGATCTGGATAGGCCTTGGGAAGGAATATGATGCTGGGCAAGTCAGCCCCCTAGGCAACTCCCCAAGACTTTCCTGAAATCACCTGTTTAATTCTTAGGTCCTATCCAGATAGATAGATAGGTATAGACAGACAGACAGATAGATGGTTGGATAGGTAAGTGATAGACAGATGATCAATGATATAGATAAGGAAGTAATAATAACTAGATAAATTGATGATAACTAAGTAGATGATAAACAATAACTAACTAGATAGATGGATAGATAGATGATTTGTTGTTCAGGCATTTTTCAGCCATCTGACTCTTTGTGATCCCATTTGGGGTTTTCTTGGCAAAGATAGTGGAGAGGTTTGCCATTTCCTTCTCTAGCTCATTATCCAGATGAGAAAACTGAGGCAAACAAGGTTAAGTGATTTGTCCAGTGTCACCCAGCTAATAAGTATCTGAGGCCATATTTGAACTCAGGAAGAGGAGTTTTCCTGATTCCAGTACTGTCACTCTAGTCTGCCACTTAGCAGATAGATAGAGAGAAAGATAGATAATAGGTAGATAGATCGATAAGTGATAGATGATCTGTGACAAAAATGGCAAATGATAGCTAGACAAATAGATAACTAAACAGATGATAAATGATAGTTAACTAGATAGATAGATAGATAAGTGATAGACAAATGATAGGTGATCGCTACTAGGTAGATAGATAATAACAAGATTGATGATAGTTAGATGATAGCTAACTAGATAGATAGATAAATCAGATAGAACTTTAGGCTTTTTTTGTATTCCCAGAGAAGAACTCTTTTCTATTACCCACCTTCTGGGGCCTCTATGAAAAGTGAGGGAAGGGGAAGCAGAGATAGAGATATGGAGAGGGAATTCTATAACTGCATAAGAGAGTGATCTTTGCTCATATCCACTCTCCAAGCTGGCCTCTTCTCTGTAGATCTGAATGAATGAGCCATCATTTTCTATGCTCTAGACACCAATTCCATTTTCCTTCAACCTCTATTTATATGGGCATCCAATTTTCCCCCTGACTGAGGATGATAAACCATACTGAATGTGTTTTAAACAATATGTCAAAATATTGTCTCAATGTGACATTGAGGTAATTATTATTTATATTTGATCACAAGCCCATTTTCTTCTTCCTACTTTACTGAACAAAGAATTAGACATGAGAAGGGTTGAAGAAAATAGAGTTCTTTTTTGTTACTTCTTTCCCCAAGAATGATGACTACAATCACAGGAACAAAAAAAAGGACCAGATATAGGACCTTGCATGGATCCAAGAACTGGTAGCCATCACATTTCCTGGGGAGAATGCCTTTAAAGAAAAGAAAAATATACTGCCAGAAACTCTGAGAATCTGAGAGGAATAGTATTTTTTTAATTTTTATTTTCAATATTTTCCCATAGTTACATATTTCATGTTCTTTCCCTCTCCCCCAAGCCCCCCCCCCCAACCTCCTTAGCTGACGCACAATTCCATTGGGTTTTACATGTATCATTGATCAAGACCTAATTCCATATTATTGATAGTTGGACTAGAGTTATTGTTTAGTGTCTACATTCCCAATAATATCCCCATCAGCCCATGTGTTCAAGTAGTTGTTTTTCTTCTGTGTTTCTCCTCCCACAGGAGTTCTTTGAGAGGAAGAGTATAAGAAGGGAGACCAAGATAGTCTATATTCTAACCAGGTGTGTTGGAACTAAGTTTAAATGGATTTTGAGACAGATGATTTGGATTCAAATCCTAGACTTGCTTCTTAATACTTACACACGTCCTTAGTCATGTCCCCACTTACCTGGGGTCAGACTCTTATCCCAATCAGTCAGTTAATCAATAAACATTTATTAAGTGCTAAGACCCATACATCGTGCTAAGCACTTGGGCTACCAAAAAGGCCAAAGACAATCCTTGCTTTCAAGGAGTTCACAGTCTAATGGAGGAAACAACATGCAAATTCCAATGTAGAAACAAGATACATACAGGATAAACTGGAGATGAGCAACAGAGAGAAGGCACTAGAACTGAAAGGGATTGGGAAAGACTTCTGTAGATGGTGGGATTTGAAAAAGAGGGAAGCCAGGAGGCAGATCATGGGGGACAACCAATGAAAATGCCCAGAGTCACTAGATGGGGTACCCTTAGATGAGGAACAACAAGAAAGCCAGTTTTATTGGAGTGTAGACTCCAGTTTTACTATATGATAATAGGAGGGAAGAGTCATATAAGGGATAAGAAGCCTGGTAAGATGGGGGGCAGGAGGTATAGACTAGGAAGGGCTTTGAATACCAAACAGAGGATTTTATATTTGATCCTAGAGGTGCTAGGGAGAAACTAGAGTTTATTGAGCAGACCCACACTTTAGGAAGATCACTTTGATGTTGCATGGAGGATAGAATGGATTGAGAGAGACTTTGGCAGGCACATCAACCAGCAGCTTATTGTTGTAATTCATTCAGTCATGTGTGACTCCTCCTGAACCCATGGACCATAACATGCCAATATTGTCCAGGAGGTTCTCTTGGCAAAACTACTGGAATAGTTTCTCATTTCTTTCTCCAATGGATTAAGTCAGAGGTTAAGTGACTTGCTCAGGGTTACATAGATAGTAAGCGTTTGTGGTTGAATTTGAACTAAGGTCTTTGTGACTCCAGGCCCAGTGCTTTCTCCACTGGGCTACCTAGCTTCAATTGAAATATAAGGAGATGAGGACCACTGGTGGCAGCATCAGAGGAGTGAAGGGAGCATAAATAAGAGATTTTACTCAGGTACTGTTTACCAAGGCCTCCTTGGCACCAGATTGGATATGGAGCAGGAAAGGGGTAAGAGAGAATAAGAAGTCAAGTATACCACCTAGGCTTGCTTGATTGGGAAGATGGTGGTATCTTTGACAAGAATAAGGAAGTTAAGAGGATGGGAGAAAGATAATAACATTTTAGATACTTTGAATTTAAGATGCCTATGACACATCCAGTTTGAGATGTCCAATAGGCATTTGGAGATATGAGATTGGAGGTCAATAAAGAGGTTAGGGCTGGATGGACAAATCTGAGATATCAGCATAGAGATGATAATTGACTACTTGGGTGCTGATGAGATCACTAAGTGAAATAGTGTGGAGGAGAAGAGAAGAAGACTAAGGATGGATCCTTTGGGACACCCATGGTTAGTTTTATGACCTGGATTAAGATGCAGCATAGAAAACTAGGAAGGAATGATCAGATAGGTAGGAGGAGAACCGGTAGAATAGAATGAGAAGAGAAGGGACCTGGGTTCAAATCCCAGCTCTGTCATTCTACTATATCTGTATGGCTTTGGGGGAGTCATTTACCTCTGAATATTAGTTTGCTTTCATATATAATAAGTAAGGGAATTGAATTTGATGATATAAAAGTCCTTTCCAGCTCTGCATCTAGGATCTTATGACTTGATGCTTTCTTTCTTTCTTTTTTTTTCAACCCTTAGCTTCCATCTTGGAGTCAAAACTGTGTATTGGCTCCAAGGCAGAAGAGTGGTAAGGGTAGGCAATGGGGGTCAAGTGACTTGCCCAGGGTTACACAGCTGGGAAGTGTCTGAGGCCAGATTGGAACCTCGGACCTCCCGTCTCTAGGCCCGGTTCTCAATCCACTGAGCTAGCCAGCTGCCCCTGGACTTGGTGCTTTCTAAGAACTCTTCCTAACCCCTGATTCTGATGGCCCCAAATAATGTTTGATGGGCCACTCTGGAGAAGGTAATCCGTCAGCAAGTTGTTGTGGGTGAAGGGAGATCCTGGAAGGAGTATTAGGGTTTCAGGAAGTAATTCTATGGCCTCACCCATAGGATAGTTTGGGCTGCAATGGTTTTGCCTCTTGCTTGACTGCCACTCAGGTAGATTCCATTTCCCCAATCAAAAGACCACTCTTGCACCTTTCCCAAGAGTGCTGTAGAGTCTTGAATCTGTTTTTTGGGGAAAGGGTCAACCATTGTCCTCTACTTTATGATGAGCAGTCTGGGAGCTTTTTATGCAGCTAAGTGTCATAGTGGATAGAGTATTAGACTTAGAATTAGGAAGTCTTCAATTCAAATGCAGCCTCAGGTATTTCCTAGCTGTATGACCCTAAACAGATCACTTCTCTTAGCCTCAGTTTCTTCATCTGTTAAATGGAAATGATAATAACATTTAATTCTGAATGTTGTGAGGATAAAATGAAATGCTATTTATAAAGCTCTTTGAAAATCTTAAAGTCTTTTTTAAATGCTGATAGAAGTAGAAGTTGGACTAGGATTAGTAGTAGTAGTGGTGGTGGTGGTCATGATAGCAGTGGTAGTGGTAGTAATAATAGTAGTAGTAGTGTCATAAGTGGTATTGGTAGTAGTAGCAGTAATAGTAGTAGTAATTACAGAAAGAAGGTAAAATAAGCCTACAGAGTATGGGAATCATCTCATGATTCTTAATTTTTCTTTGGGGAATCTCTGTTCTCTGGGCCCCTAGGGTAGTTTAATATGAAGAAAGATTCCCCTTTCCTTCACTAGTGCCTAGATACTTACAAGGCAGCTAGGTGGTATAGTGGATAGAGGGTAGAGCGTGGAATCATGAAGACCTGAAATAAAATCTAACCTTACACATTTTCTAGTTTTGTGGCCCTGAGCCAATTACTTTCTCTCTGACACACTCAATTTCCTCAACTGCTAAATGGGGATAATAATAGCATCTACCTCCTAAGATTATTGTGAGGTTCAAATGAGGCAGCATTTGTTTAGCACTTAACTCAGTGCTTGGCACATAGTGGATGCTTAATAAATATTTGTTTTCTCCCTCTCTCCCTCCCTCCCTCCCTCCCTTTCTTCCTTTCCTTTCCTTTCCTTTCCTTTCCTTTCCTTTCCTTTCCTTTCCTTTCCTTTCCTTTCCTTTCCTTTCCTTTCCTTTCCTTTCC
>NC_058130.1:205870164-205881918 GCF_016433145.1 Gracilinanus agilis
TTCCTTCCCTCCTTCCTTCCTTCCTTCCTTCCTTCCTTCCTTCCTTCCTTCCTTCCTTCCTTCCTTCCTTCCTTCCTTCCTTCCTTCCTTTCTTTCTTCCTCCACTTCTAGATGCTCAACCTATCTGGGTCACTGCTATTTGCAGGCCTTTCGTTACACTTTAAAATGTACCATTCTTCCAGTCTCATTTGCATAGAAATCTATTCCTTTGAATTCTATTAATGATTCTTCCCAGCAGCCATCAGGGGTGGGGAAAGGATATACACCATGACTATTCTGCTGATGGCAGCCTGGACTCACAGAAGCCTGACATCATACTATTACTATTTTTCAAGCACACAGGGCAGAAAGAATGCTGAAACTGCTAAAGTGTATAAGCTCTCTCCAAGCTGGGATCTATATGCATTCCCCTAGTAGAATGTAACCTCCTTAAGGACAAGAATTCTTTTTTTTTTGTTCTGGCACATTAAAGTAGGTATTCAATAATTTTTTTAAAACTCCTACCTTTTGTCTTAGAATCAACAATGTGTATTGGTTCTAAAGCAGAAGAGTGGGCTAGGCAAAGAGGGGTAAGTAACTTGCTTAGAGTCACACAGTCAGAAGTGTCTGGGTTCAGATTTAAACCCAGGACCTCCAATCTCTGGGCCTGGCTCTCAGTCCATTGAGCCACCCAGTTGCCCCCCAATAATTTTTTTAAACCCTTACCTTCCATCTTGGAGTCAATACTGTGTATTGGCTCCAAGGCAAAAGAGTGGTAAGGGCTAGGCAATGGGGGTCAAGTGACTTGCCCAGAGCCACAGCTGGGAAGTGTCTGAGGCCAAATTTGAACCTAGGACCTCCCATCTCTAGGCCTGGCTCTCAATCCACTGAGCTACCCAGCTGCCCCCAATAATTTTTTTTAATTGAATAGAATTTTCTTGTGAGGGAATTATAGGTAGGAGGCATTTGTAGAAAGCTCAGCTGGCAGAATCCCTTAAGTGAACTGGAGGAGTGCCTTTCATTCTTTAATTAAATGCAATTAGAGTCTCTGGGGCAGGTTCTTTTAGGGACTAGAGAAAGATATGCAGTCCAGATAGAAGCTATTAAGCAAGGTAGTGATTTCTCTGTCCAGGGTCCTGATAGCTTTTCAGTACTGTAACTCTAGACAGGTTATCAAATTATTGAGATAAAGCAGAACAGGTGGAAGGACACAATACGAAGCCAACAAGTTAGGAAGGAAAGTTGGGAGGGAACAGATGCTGTCACAATTCTGGAATAAAGCCATTCTTGTTACCTTTAGTAAGATTGGATACTTAAGGAACTGGTTTGAAGAGCTGATTGTGAAAAATCCTAGAATTATAGATATTAGGAGAAATCTTAGAAATCATCTTCTCTACCATACCTTGTCCTCTTCTTTTACAGGCCAGAATAGTGAAGAGATTTAGGATTACAAGATTATAGATTTAGAGCTGGAAGGTACCTTAGATGCCATCAAGTCTAAACTCTGCTTTTATACAAAAAAAGAAACAAGGGGCCACAAAGATTAAATGACTTGTGCCAAGTCATACAGGTAACCAACCTAGGATTTGAACCTAAATTCTTTAACTCCATATCGAATGCTTTCTCTGCTAGTTTGGAATTTAGACTTTTTGACACATAGTCTAATTTTTTCCCCTATTATTTCACAACATGATCTCTTGGATTGAAATTGGATTCTGTCACTATCTATTTGACTTTAGGTACATCACTTTTCTGTGGACCTCAATTTCCTCATTTGTAAAATTAAAGAGCTGAATTAAATAAATTCTTAATCTGGGTTGTATAATTTTATTTCCTAAAACATTTTTAAACCATTTATTAATATTCATTTTTAACATGGTTACATGATTCAAGCTCCTACTTTCCCCTTCACCCCCCACTATCCCTCCACCCATAACTGATGCACATTTCCACTGGTTTTAACATGTGTCCTTGTTCAAGACCTATTTCCAAATTGTTGATATTTGCATTGGTGTGGTAGTTTTGAGTCCACATCCCCAATCATGTCCTCCTTAGCCCATGCTTTCAAGCATTTGTTTTTCTTATATGTTTCCTCTCCTGTAGTTCTTCCTCTGAATGTGGGTAGTATTCTTTACCATAAATCCCTCAGAACATTTTGATGACTGTGCTCAAATATGATTATTTTCCTTTGTAATCTTATGAATTTTATTTTATGGATGTAAAAATATTGTTTTAAGAAGAGAACCATTGGTTTCACTGGACTACCAAAGGAGTCCATGATGCAAAAAAGGTTAAGATCCCTTGGACTAGATGATCTCTAAATATAATTATTCAAGAAACATTTATTAAGCTCTAACTACATGCCAAGCACTATGCTTGATGCTGTGGATACAAATACCAAGAATGAGTTAATAATCTCTTTTCTAAGGTCCCTTCTAGCTCTAACATTCTCTGACCTTTCAAGGTCAGGCAATGTATCTAACTGGCTTTCTGAATTTGCTCCTATTCTGGGCACCTTATGAATGCCCCATTGGTGATCCAGCTCTAAATCCCTATGGTCCTATGATAATGATGGGAATAAGGAAGAGGAAGAGGAAGATGATGGGAAGTCATTTCCAAAACACAAGAGAAGTCACAGATGCCAAAGTGTGTGTGGGGGGGAAGGATAAAGGGGACAAACCTTCCTGGGAACCCAATGCCATTTGGCCCTTGCCAGAGAAGTTGCCTTGAAACATTTGTCCTTGGCCTTGGCAAAAGGAGGCTCTGCTCATTGGCACCTCAGGGCTTGGCCCTCAGCCCATGAGAGCTGCAATTTTTGGCTCTGACACACTGAGATGAATGAATCTATGAGAAAAGGACAGACCAAGCCAGAGACTGACTAGATGGGCTGTGACAATTTCCTAAGTAGCCCTTTACAGCTAGAAAATTCTGACTCCTGTGCCTATGGGACCTGTGGGCTAGCCTGGCTGACTGACAGGGGAAATACCTACATATACACTGTGATTTTTGGAGCCAAGAAAGGGTTCCAGTACCCCACTTTCCCAACTATTTCTCTTTGATGAGTCCTTTACTTGCTAGTTTAATCTTGAAATATCCATAAAATCATTTTGATCTGTAAAATGCCTTAGAAGATATCAGATCCACCCATCCTTCATTTTATAGATGAGAAAATTAATACACAGAGAGATTCGTTGGTTTATTTAGCTTAATTGGGTCACATAGCTGGTGTGTATCTGAGGTGGAATTTAAATCTAAGACTGCCAGACTCCAAGTCTGGTGCTTCTTGTACAAAATTAGGCTTCCTTTCAAGGATTTGGCTTATAAATTATGGCTTTTCTTACTCAGAATCACAGATGACCTCAAAGGTTGTCTCCTCCAGTGGTGTCAAACTCAAGATGGATCCCTGTGGGCCTTATATTGACTTAGAAAATGATAAATTTAGCATTATTTATATTGTATTGCATTTTAATTTATTTTGTTAAACATTTCCCAATTGTATTTCAATCTGGTTGGGTCCTTGAGCTGGAGTTTGATACTTCTGATCTATTCTAATACATACCTGAATTGGACTATCACCTTAAAAAATTTTTTTTCCCTGAAAATTTTTAATTAACTAATTTAGAATATTTCCCCATGGTTACATGATTCATGCTCTTTCCCTCCCCTCCAGCCCCCCTTCCCTGCCCCATAGCCAACACGCAATTCCACTGGGTTTTACATGTGTCATTGATCAAGACCTATTTCCATACTACTGATAATTGCAATGGGGTGATAGTTTAGAGTCTACATCCCCAATCATATCCCCATCAACCCATGTGTTCAAGCAGTTGTTTTTCTTCTGTGTTTCTGTTCCCACAGTTCATTATCACATTTTATGATCACAAAACACTTTATTTATCTTATTTGATCTTTGCAGCCTTATAAGGTTGGTAGTAGAGGTTCTGTTATCCTCATTTTACAGATGGAGAAATTGAGGCCTAGAGAAATTAAGCTATTTGCCCAAAGTCAAAAATCTTGTTAGTTGTAGAACCAGGAGAGGATGCTTAAAATGCAAATATTTAGGGACAGCTAGGTAGCTCAGTGGATAGAGGGCTACACTTGGAATTAGGAAGACCTAGTTTCAAATCTGACTTCAGACACTTCCTAACTGTGTGACCCCTAGAAAGTCATTTAACCCTGATTGTCTAATCATTGGCTCTTGTCTGCCTTAGAATTGATACTAAGACATGAGGAAAGGGTTTTGAAAAATAAAATAAAATGCACATACTTTGGGAGAGAGAATTTGAGTGATTTAAATTCAATTTAAGTTGTAAATGATTGATATAAGAGCCTCTACTAGGAGCAAGGTTTGTTAGAGGGGAAGTAGGAAGAAAAGTAAAAATAAGAGAAAGAGGGAAAATTGGACCTGAGAAGGCAAATTGCCAGTTTGGCAGATTAAAAGGATTGACATTGGACACCAACCCAGGTTCTCAATTGTCTAGGATAAGATTGGCTTAGAGGGAGATTCATGAATTTCTTTCTGGTAGCGAATAGATTTTCTCACACTGCAGAGCTCACAATATCAAGAAACATTGTAGGGGGCAGCTGGGTGGCTCAGTGAATTGGGAGCCAGGCCTAGAGACCAGAGTTCCTGGCCTCAGACACTTCCCAGCTGTGTTACCCTGGAGAAGTAATTTGACCCCTATTGCCTAGCCCTGACCATTCTCCTGCCTTGGAACCAATACACAGTATTGATTCAAAGATGGGAGATAAGGGTTAAAAAAATATTGTGATGAGATAGAAAAGAACTCAGACGAATAATCATCTTGGTTTCCAGTCCTAGTTCTTCTAATAGATGTGTAACCTTGACAGGTCTCTGTTTCTTTGTGAAAGGGGGATTATTATCTCTGCCCTTCCCACAGAAGTGTTGTGAAATTCAACCAAGGCAATAAACATAAAGTGCTTTTATAAACCCAGTGCGCTATTTGTAAAATATTATTATTGACCAAAGTCCCTGTAACTCTGGATTCAAGTCCAGGCTTTAGACAGTCAGTTAATCAAGAAACCTCTATTGTATATTTATTATTAGTAGCAATAATCATATAATATGGTTATAGTAAGACAAACACATAAATAAACATTTGTTAGTACTATTTATTAAGTGCCTACTATGTGTCAGGAACTGTGCCAAGCCCTGGGAATGCAAAGAAAGGTAAAAGCCAATCTTTGTTTTAAGGAGCTCACAGTACAATGTGAGATATAAGAGGCAAATTTTAGTGAAGGAACGGCATTGGGGGGTTTATGGTTTTTTGTTTAAATATTAAACTATCAAAATTAGTTTTACTGTTAGACATTTATCTGTTCCTTCCTATGTACACTTAATTCTAGCCAGCTCCAAAGTTCCTAGGGCTGTTGAGAGGGTCTCTCTCTCCCATGAAGAGAGGGTCTCTCAACCTACTCTTTAAAAGCTAAATGTTCTATTATTGTGAACACTTTTGGGAGGCTTCTGTAGATTTGTCTAGTTTGTATAAAAGGGCAGCTTGGCGTACTAGCACTGAATTTGAAGTTAGCTCTGATTCTTCATAGCTCTGTGACCTCAGATAAGTCACATCCCTGGTCCAGACATTGAGCTTCCTCAGCTGCTTAATGAAGGTATTAAGGCAGATTATCTTAAAGGGTCTTTCCAGTTCCAAAGCTCATGATTTTAGCACAGTCTGGGTTTTTTAAAAATCATTTTGAGAAGGGTGTCATCTATGGAAGAATTTGAATCAGAATAGTATGACAGATTTATTCTGTCCTTAACACTCTTGCAACACAGAAGCGTCACCCACAGGTGTCTGAACATACGCACTGTTCTGCTATATATTTAAGCAATCAGAGCCTTACAGATGGTTTTCCCCAATTCTGCAGGCCTGCAGACATTTTAAAAATATTACATTGATGTCTTTTGTTTTTATATCAGTTTTTTCTTAGATCATCCCTTCCCCCACTGAACTTTCCCTTTCGACAAAGAGAAAACATTGAAAAAAATTAATCAACAGATAAAACCAGCTTGAAAATAGATGTATCATTTACCACCTACTTTCCCCACCTCTCTTTTGAGAGGAGGAAAATGTTTCATCAGTAGTTATTTGATTCAAGCCCAATAATTGCAATTAATTAGTTTTGATAGTCCTATTATTTTATTTTTATATATGTTAACAGTTATATGTATAATGTTTCTATGATTCTGTGTATTTTTCTCTGTATTAGTTCATTTAAATCATCCTATACTTCTCTGAATTCCTTATTTTAATTGTTTTTTACAGTGCAATTATATTCCATTAGTTAATAAGAATTTATTAAGCACCTGCTGTGTGCCCTTTGCTAGGTGTTGGAGACATAAAGATGGAAGAATGGAACAATCTCTCTTTTAAGGAGCTTACATTGTGTTAGTGGAGACAAGAAATAATTGTATAAAACATATGCAGAATAAATATAAAGACAATCAATACAATGTATTTAATAGTAACTGGCATGTACGTATCACTTTAAGATCCTCAAAGTACTTTGTAAATATTGTATCATTTTAACCTCAGAACAAATCTTGGGAAGTCAATACTTTTATTATCTCCTTTTTATAGTTGAGGAAACCAAGGCAAACTTGTCCAAGTAAAATGACTTGCCAAGGATCACCCAACTAGTAGGTGTCAGAGACTGGTTTTGTACTCAGGTCTTTCTGATTCCAACTCTGTTGCTCCATCCACTGTGTTACCTAAGTTGGAAGAGAGTATATTAGCAGTTGCTGGGGTTGGAGGCATGAGGAATCAGGCAGAAGATGGTGCTATTCCTGAAGGACTTATGGGAAAGAATACTAACCACATTGAGAGAAAGAACTATGGGAGTAGAAATGCAAAAGAAAAACATATTACATCACTTATCCATGTATATAGGGGTATGTGATTTGGGGTTTAGGTTTTAAAAGATCTCTCTATGCCAAAAACGAATAATATGGAAATAGGTATCAAGTGATAACATTTGTACAACCCAGTGGAATTGCTTGTTGGCTCTGGTAGGGGGGAGGAATAGGGGAAGAAAAGAAAATGAATCATGTAAACATGGAAAAATATTTAAAAATAAAAAGAAAATGTTGCTAATATTAATATACTATAGTTTTTTTTATCCATTTCCCAGTCCATGGGCACCTACTTTATTTCCAGTATTTTACTAGTGTGAAAAATAGCTATTTGAGTTTTTTGTTATATATGGGAAGCCTTTAACTTTTTTATAAATTGTTTTTCTTTGATGACATAATCTCTTCCACTTCTTTGAAAATTCTCTCACTTTTCATGTTTTTCCATTGTCATATCAACAAAAATGTAAAGCTGTAAAGCACCCGACAGGTGAAAATTGCCCACCCTTCTCATTTTATAGCTGAGAAAACTAAGGCCCACAGAGATAGTGACTTGTCTAGGATTCAACAGAAAGTATCCAAGGGACAGCAGGATGGCCAGATAGAGTACCAGGTTTGAAGTCAAGAAGGCACATCTTCCTGAGGGAGCAATGGAGTGGAAGAGAAGTGCATCCACTTAATGATCTGTTAATCATTCTAATTTTTACTTTTTACCAATCCCTTCCTCCTTGGGGAGAAAAGGGGACCTAATCCATCTCAGGTAATAAACACGTGAGAAAAATAAGTTTATTTTGCTTTTCCTAGTTTGATTGGTCATTGGTTTCTAGTTTGAAAGGAGAGCAGGATATTCCCATAATAATAATAATAATAATTCATATTTCTGGCAAGAGAAACAGTGTGATATAGTGAAGAGAAAATTGACTTTGGAGTCAGCAAGACCTAAGTTCAAGTCCTGCCTCTCTCACAACCCTGGTCAAGTCATTTACCTTCCCAGTGCTTCAGACAAGTCCATAACTAAATTTCAGAGAAGGCACAGCATATCTCCACAGCAGTAGAGTGAGCTTCTTCATTAAGGAGCATTGTCTACCAATGAAATCACAAGTCTAGTCTCAATCCAATCTCTGGAGCACATTAAGGTTTTTTAAAATAATTTTTTTATTTTGAATTTGACAAATCAAAAACCATGAATGTTTTCATATGCAAATGACGGAAAGAGGGTTGTTTATAGCACTGCAAATCTTTATTATGCACAACTTTTTAAAAGAGCACATTTTCAATTTAATGTGTTATTTTCAACACAGCCTTATTTGTCTGTGGCCTTTTCTGAAATCTCCTCCTGCTCCCTTCTATTTTTGTTTATTTAAACATCTTATAGATGCCCTTTTTCTTTTCTTTTTCTTCAGACCCTTACTTTCTGTCTTAGTAACAACCTAAGACAGAAGGGTAAGGGCTAGGCAAATGAGGAGTTAAGTGAATTGCCCAGGGTCCCAAAGCTAGGAAATGTCTTGGGTCAGGTTTGACATATTTCTCAAGTTGTGACTTCTTTTCTTTGTCTTTGTTCCTCACCATTACAAAGATTTCATTGACGTTTTTAACTGCCATTTGAATAGCCATACAGAAATCCCAGTTATTGATCCAGGGATGTAAGCCTTTCTCCATTTAGGGCTTCACTTACTTCAGGATTCTACTGCTAAGAAGTTTGCTGAAAGCGGTCCTGTCATGGCATCTTGTGATTTGGAACTGTCTGCTAGAGTCTTTGCTCAAGGATGGATAAAACATAATTAGAAAATGTCACTTGGACCTTGCCATTGTTTGTTCATCAGCTTTCCCTATTCTTTCCCCCTTCTCCCAGGGAATGTGGACAGTCTTAGATGTTACCGACCAGCAACTGATATTGCTTACAAGCTAAGGTATCCTTTGAACCTTTGTATCGCCTTCTACTACAAAATATTTGGTCTGGGCATCACCTTGAATGACAAATTTGGGAACTCTTTGGTAGCCCACTCTTTTCCATAGTCTGGATGCCACAATTGACCCACAATCTCAGGACATCTGTGTGTATACTTTGGAGCACTTTTTTTCATGTAGTTGTTGAGGAGTTTGCCTTTTTTCCATTTTTGAAAGTAGCTGTTTATGCCTGAGTTTTAGCTCCTTTGAATCATATTCTATTGAATATTAAATCAATCTATTGAATTATACATTATCAAGTCTAGACATAATATCTTATTAATCTTCACTGTCATATCTCTCATTGTATTCAATGTAGGGTCTTGCATATGGTAGGTAGAAATGACCAGTAAGTAGGTATTGAATGATGGTGATGGGAGAACCTTGAGTGGCCTACTAAATGCATTGAACCAATGAATGCCTGAAAAGTCATGTGAATGATGGTGGGAAACAGGAAGAGGGTGAAAGAGAGGGAAGTCCATTTCTAGAGATTATTGAGAAGTTTCCTCATAGACCGTGTGCGGAGGGTATTTCATGTACCAAGAACATATTACTTCAAATGTTCTAAAGCTTTCCAGTTTTCAAAGAACTTTTATATCCATCATCTCATTTGTTCGTCACAACAACTCCACAAAGTAGTCGGGGCAGATATTGTCTATCTTTTAAAAACAAGGAAACTGAGGTTCAGAGGGAACAGTCAGTGTGGTATAGTAGAAAGAAAATTGAACTTGGGAATCAGAAGCCCTAGATTCAAATTCCAGTTCTTGTACTTTCTAGCAGTGACCCTGGACAAGTCACTTCATCTTTATATATTTTTGAACTTTCATTTTCTAATCTATAAAATGGCTATAATACTGTCACTGCTTACCTAGCAGAATTATTGTGAGGTAAGTGATATTAAGAAACAGTGGAATTGCTTATTGGCTCTGGGAGGGGGAGGGAAGAAGGAATGGAAAGAAAATGAGTTATGTAAAGATGGAAAAAAATTTAAAAATAAAAGAAAAAGAAACAATGAATAGACCAATTTTTTAAAAATCTGGAAAAACTATGAGAAAATGAAGAGTGAAATGAGTAGAACCAGGAGAACATTAGACACAGCCACAGAACTGATACTGAAAAAAAAAAACAATTGAGAATGTTACCTCCAGAAAATGAACAGAAAGATAAAATAGGAAAGACTTAATTTATATGAACATGTTGGCCTCCCTGACAATATCCTCTGTGATGCAGGGAGGGGGAAGAGGGCTTGGGATACTTGTAGATGGATCTATTATGTAGAAATGAAGAAAAATAAGCTAAACATAGAGGAGATTTATGATTTTATTTGTGTAATATCGTCTTTTTCTTTATATATGGAAGTGCTTGTTTGGTTTGATTATGTAAACATTTGGAATAATAATAGTAAATAAAACCTTTTTATAAGAATCTAAATAAATAAATGAATTAATAGCTAAAAAGAAAAGAAAAAGTTCTCTGAAAATTCTAACATGCTTCCTAAGTGTGGGTTAATTATGAATGAGGTTGCTTCTGAAGTTCCTTAGAGCTAGAACCTCATTCCTCTGGCTTCCCTCAGTGAATTGGAGGAGTCATACAAAATTCATGGAAAATCTGGTGCTTAAACTGGGCCTTGAAGGATGGGTTGAAATTGAATAAGTGAAGAGGGAGAAGGGATCTCTATTTCAGAATGGAGGACAGTAAAGTCAAAGAGAAATGAGTGTGATGTTTATGGAAGGAGGATTTTCTTTTTCTGTGCACAGGAAGGCATATGGTTGGTTCTGACTCCAGCTCTGACCCTAACTTGCTGTGCGATTTTCTCTAGGCTTCAGCTTCCTCTGATATAAATTTGTTTTTCAGAGGTGTTCAAGTCTTTGTGACCCAATTTGGGGTTTTCTTGGAAGAGATACAGATGAGGAAAGCAAGGCAGACAGAAGTTAAGTGACTTGTCCAGGGTCACACAGTGACTGAGATCAGATTTGAACCCAGATCTTCCTGGTTCCAAGTCTAGGGCTCTATCCATTATGCCATCCAACTTCTTCTAGGTGAGACAAATTGTCATTCTCCAGCATCTTATTCTGCTTCCTCCACAATTCTCCTATCTTGCCCTTATGGTGCCTTTCACCACTTCTAGATCCTTTTTTTAAATGCTAGGCTAATTGGGGTTTTGTTGGCAGAGAGATTGGAATGGTCTGCCATTTCCTTCCCCAGCTCATTTTATGTATGAGGAAACTGAGCCAAACAGGGTGAAGTAACTTGCCCAGGCTCACACAGCTAATAAGTGTCTGAGGCTGGATTTGGGAAATCCAAAGCTCCAAGCCCCAGCCTCCACTTAATCTTATTTAACTAACCTATCTTCCTATTGTATTGCCATCTAGTGTATATATAGTTTGGTGGAAAGGGTTCTGAGGTTGAGATAACCCGTCATTTGAGATTCTTTCCCAATCCCAGGCCCTTTCAAATGAATAATTGTTTCAAACAAACCCCAGTATTTGGCCTCAGAATGGAATTCACTTCTCTAATGAAAAGGAGAAAAATGGATTTCTCTGTTTCAGTTTCAAAGGAATGTTCTCGATTCTTTAGGGCTATGGGAATTATGTTATGGGGGTCTTTTCTTTATCCTATTTGTTTCTGTAACTCTGTCTCCCTTTTTAAACTCTGGGTGGGTCTCTCTCTCTCTCTCTCTCTCTCTCTCTGTCCCCCCTCATCTCTCTCTGTTTCTTTTTCTGTGTTTCTCTGTCTCTCTCTCCAATATTCATTAGTGCCAACACTGTGAGACAAGCAAGGTTTTGTGGAATGAATGAATGAAAAAATGAATGAAGAAATAAATAAGTAGCCATCCATATGTTACCATGGAAACAATGACATCACAATAAAGCCCTTAACATCTGTCCTGTGAGGAGAAAGGATTAAAATTTTGTAGGGGAAAAAAGCAAAGAGAGAGAGATGAGAAATGAGAGAGA
>NC_058130.1:205884903-205893469 GCF_016433145.1 Gracilinanus agilis
AGAGAGAGAGAGAGAGAGAGAGAGAGAGAGAGAGAGAGAGAGAGAGAGAGAGAGAAATAAGCCCTAAATTGGGTTGCAGGGAAGTGCAGGATGGTTGCCTGGCAACCATTCCAGTAGAATAATGTCCTGTTGTATGAGATTGTTCCACCAAGTTGGAAGAAACGTTAATAAAATCCATTCTTCAGCTGAGTCTTAGCCAGGCCTGCTTAGGCTTTGTTTTCTATGGTCTGGCTTGGATGTTTATTTTATTACAAATAGTTTGTTTCTGCTAATACTTTACTAATAAAAAAAGACCAGTGAAGTTTTTTTGCAAGGCGATTTCTAGCTAGATCTGAAAGGCTTTAGGAGGGTGGTTGGCTCACATATGTGGTAAGGTGGGTAGGACAGTTGGCTGTTTCAGGCTGGGTTTTCCAGGGTGTTTTGTACCTTGGTGGGGTCACCATGATAGAGGGTTTGGTCTTTAGCTTCCTCCGTGGTCAAGAACTTGCTTATCAGCAGTTTCTCCCAAGAATGAACAGATCCTAGGGCATCAAGCCATACTAACCAAGTTTACAAGAGACAGGTTTATAAACTCAAATTCCCAAGTACTATTTTTACAATGAGAGATGTACCTTACAGGCTGACCAATGCTGGTCCATTTGTACAGGACAGCTCCTTCCTGGCAAATAGGTCCACTCAGGAGACCAAATTATATTTGAGAAAGTGTTTTGGTAAGCCAAAAATCAGGTAAAAGAAATTGGGTTACTGAAAAGATATTTATAGAGGGGAGCTGGGTGGCTCAGTGGATTGAGAGCTAGGCTCAGAGATGGGAACTCCTAGGTTCAAATGTGGCCTCAGACACTTCCTAGCGTGTGACCCTGGGCAAGTCACTTAACCCCCATTGCCTAGCCTTTACCACTCTTCTGTCTTGGAACAAATACCTAGTATTGATTCTAAGATGGAAGGTTAGGGTTTTAAAAAAATATTTACATTAAGTTAACACAGCCAAGTATGTCATCCTCCTCTTTGAGGATCATAGGCTTATGAATGGTAGTGTCTTTTGAGGGTATTCAGTCTAACCCCTTCATTTTTCATATGAGAAAACCAAGGCTTAGGGAGATAGTGACTTGCCTAAGGCTACATAGATAGTAACAGAGATGGAATTTGAAACTAGGTCCCCTGATGCCAGTCAGACCCACTGCCCTTTCCATTGTACTATGCTGCCTCCTGTTGACTGTAAATAATTTGTACAATCTTCTAGAAGAAAAAGCATTCTGTTCCCTGCATAGTGCTAGAGATACAATGGCTAGACTAGTTTCTCATAGTCCTCTTTTCAATATTCCATAATGGTTGTCATCATTATCATCAACAACAACAAATATTTATTGGTAACAGCCTTCAAGGATTTGAACGATTCTCAATTGAAGAGGGATTAGCCTTGGTCTGCTTAGGCCCAGAGGGCAGAATATAGCTAGAACCAGTGAATGCAAATTCCAGAGAGTCAGATTTAAGCTTGATGCAGGAAAAACTTCCTTACAATTAATGGCATAAAAAAATGGATGGAACAACCCCGAGAAGTAGTGAGTTCCCCTTTTCTGGAGGTCAACAGAGAATGGATGTCCATTTGTTGGGGGAAGATTATAGAGGATGAGTTCTTCACCTCTTTTGTGAGTCAGACATGCCCATATCCCCTGCTGCTGAAGAGGCTGAGGCTGGTGGATTTCTTGAGTTTAGGACTTCTGAGTGGCAATAGGACGAAAGTTGATTGAGAATCTACATTAAATTTAGCACCAATATGATAAACTATCAGGCTATCTAAGGAGGGGTGAACTGGCCTTGTTTGATAATGGAAAGAATCAAATCTCCTATGATGATCACCAGTAGGGTTAGGCTCCTGAGTGGCAGCAGCTATCATAAAAGATGCTGAGGTTGAGTTTCAAAAAAAAGCTACTTTTTCTATGTCATAGGCTCTTTAGGCAGTCTAATAAAGCCCTTGGACCCATTTTAGAATACTAGTTTTTTTTTGTTTTTTGTTTTTTGCCAACATTAGTAATTGAAGGAAATGATAAATTTCAGTTTTAGGTTAGTGAAAATAAAGATATGGTTTTTTTTTCTTTCTCATCCCAGTGCATGAATACCTTAAAATACATAAACTCTAGAATAAGAACCCCTATTTAAAGAGAGTTTTTCTTTGTCAAGCACTGGTTGAACTCTGAGACCTTGTGACTTTATATGTCTATTGGGTGCAGGGTACTAAGAATGCATAGAAATAGTAGTATAAAACATAACCCCTGCCCTCAAGGAGCTTACAACTCATTTATTCATTCATTTATTTATTTATTTAAGGTGGGATTTTTTTGTATTTCTATTTTTTTTAAGAATATTTTTCCATGGTTACATGATTAATGTTCTTTCCCTCCCCCCCAATACTCCCACACCCTCCCCATAGCCAACACGCAATTCCACTGGGTTTTACATGTTACATTGATCAAGACCTAATTCCATATTATTGATAGCTGCACTGGGGTGGTTGTTTAGAGTCTACATCCCCAGTCAGATCCCCATCAACCCATGTGTTAGAGCAGTTGTTTTTCTTCTGTGTTTCTACTCCCTCAGTTCTTCCTCTGAATATGGGTAGCTTTCTTTCTCATAGGTCCCTCAGAATTGTTCTGGGTCATTGCATTGCTGCTAGTAGAGAAGTCCATTACATTCAATTGTACCACAGTGTATCAGTCTCTGTACAATGTTCTCCTGGTTCTGCTCCTTTCACTCTGCATCAATTCCTGGAGGTCTTTCCAGTTCACATGGAATTTCTCCAGTTCACTATTCCTTTCAGCATAATAGTATTCCACCACCAACAGATACCACAATTTGTTTAGCCATTCCCCAATCGAAGGGCATCCCCTCATTTTCCAATTTTTTTGCCACCACAAATAGCGTGGCTATAAATATTTTTGTACAAGTTTTTTCCTTATTACCTCTTTGGGGTATAAACCCAGCAGTGGTATGGCTGGATCAAAGGGCAGACAGTCTTTTAAAGCCCTTTGGGCATAAGGAGCTTACAATTTAACTGAAAAGAGAATTAGGGGGCAACTAGGTAGCACAGTAGATTGAGAGCCATACATAGTATTGATTATAAGATGAAAGGTGAGGGTTTAAAAAAAAAAGAAAAGACAGGAATAATAAAAAGATTAATGATGATATAAAGTAGCATGTGCTAAGAGGTACAAATAATAAAGGCTATAACCCCTATTAGGGTTCAAAAGGAGTATAATAGCCCACTTTCTTATGACATTGTAAGATTTACAGAGCTTCTTCACAACCACCCTATAATGAAAATAGTTCAAGTTTTATTCTTCCACTTTACTTATTAATATAATGGGGCTTCCATTAAGTGACTTACTCAATCAACCAGTTGTGTTGAGTCTTTTCTTCAGTTCCAGTGATCTTTCCATCAAATCACACTGACACTACTTCTCAATTCAGGAAGATGGAATTGGGCCATAGAACACCAAAATCTTCATCCATTCCTTACAGTTTCATGCCTTATGATGTCATAGTTTTCAATATCATGTTTCCTATATATAAATTATATTCCAAGTATTGTGGTTTAGTAGAAAGAGAACCAAGTTTAAAGTTAAAAGACCTATATCTGAATCCTGGTCTGATATTACCTTTGTGACTGTTGGCAAATTAGCTTCCTTGAATCTCAGTTCATCTATCTGTAAACTGGGGATAATCATACTTGTACTATCTTTCCCAGAGAGGTTTTCTTTGTTTGTTTTGTTTTTTTGAGCCTGGGTCTCTCCCTATCTCTCCCAGGCTAGAAGTACAGCAGCCAGTCAAGAACCAATGCCAACTGCTAATTGGCATGGAACCCTTGACTTGCACCTTTTCCAACCTAGGCCAGTTTGCCCCTCCTTTGGCAATTTGGTATCCTCGCCTCCACTCTCAGGAACTCGCCATATTGGTGCCAGGCTTGGTACAGACACCCATTTGGCTTTCACACCAACTGAAATTCAGAATTCCTTAAATCAAATGATCCATCCTCCAGGAGTGAGGTGGTGTGGGGAAAGTGTTTTATACACCTTCAGTGACTGTATAAACACGGACACAGAATAGCAGGCATGGGAGCAGAAGAGCATAACGGAGGTCAGAGGTGGGAGATGAACTTTGGCTGTATTCAGCTTCACCTGGGCTAGAGTGGGGAGAATATTTACTCATGGCAGGTG
Organism: Gracilinanus agilis; assembly: GCF_016433145.1. Taxonomy (NCBI): domain Eukaryota; kingdom Metazoa; phylum Chordata; class Mammalia; order Didelphimorphia; family Didelphidae; genus Gracilinanus; species Gracilinanus agilis. The sequence continues at coordinate 205,889,115 of NC_058130.1, forward strand.
CTAAAAAACATTTCTGGTCTAATCATCAAACTAAGTAAGTCCTTGGTGGTATATGTTCTTCTGCATATAGGAGAGAGTTGAGGCACAAATGCCACGCACAGAGAAGGGAGATCATATGGTGGGCGCAGTGGCCTGGAGCTTTGCATTTTCTCCTTTCTGGTTTCATTGTCTGGGTATCTAGCTGCTGATCTCTCTGGGAGACGTTGTCAGAAGCACGTTAGGTGTGTTCGTGGTCCCTGGATATCTATGTCAATCCATGATCTCTTCCTGTGCTATTCAGAGCCTACCAAAGGGAGATAAAAGCGATGATGCCGTGTGTCACCGATTCAGCCTGAGTGCTGCTTATCTGTTATTCATCTGCTGAGATCACTTCCCCTATCCCTAGAGAGGGTGCTTGACAGTGTGGAATCTGGAACATGATAGATTTGCAGCTTCCTAGTGAGATTGAAGGAAGTTCCTTAATAATATCAGCAATACTTTTACAAATCATATCATAATGTGAGCTACTTCTGGGACAATTTTTGCAGCTAACCAATTCCATCCAAGGTGAATACTTCCTAGTGAGGAAATCTGCCCTTGGATGTCCTGCCTTTAACTATCCTTTGTCCCTTAGGTTTCTATTGACTTCATTTGAGGGGCTACAGTTTGAATTCTGAATAATAAAAGGGGTCTTTGGCTAAGCTCTAGCCTAGTTATTTGCTATAACCAACTCTAGAGTCTAGGAAATGTTATTGGACCTTTTCACCTGTAGAGATTAATATTAATATACAAGAACTAAATATTATATTTTTTAAAGTTTTATTACTAATAAACTAACATAAAAAACTAGAGTGAAAAGGTGCTAACCTTCAGCCACGCTGGTGAAGAAGAGAGGAAGAGGGAGGAGCTACAGAACTTATAAAACAATAACGTGACCATGCAAACGTGGAGGCACAGGAGAGATTAAAGGGAATTTTGGGAAATACTAAGAGACTTCTGGGGGCTGAAGTCCAAGGTTAAAAATCTCCATTTATATACATCCAAGGTGTCAGATTAGCTCCCTTTTTAGATCCTGACACTGGCTTGGAAAGATTAGGATGTTGTAGTATAGAGTGCAAATTTCTGAAAATTCAGGATCCTAGAGGGATGAAAGAGTCTTGGATGAGATAATCCCTGGAGTAGAGAATTTTCAGTTATATTACCCCGTCCTTTGCCATCACCACACACTGTAGAATTGTTAATAAGCTAGGGTCATGGCTGAATAACACACTCACTGACCCAAATCAGGTAAAAGGCTGGGCCTGGGATCTTCACAGTTTTTAATCATATGGACTACGAGCAGGGCTATGTAATATCTGACAGGCCTAATGAAGGTAAAGGAAGGGAATAAGAAAAACAAAGGGAGTTGTAGAGAATAGAGAAACACACACACACACACACACACACACACACAAAACCCAAAAAACCAAAACAACAAAAGAGAAAAGGGAGCACATATGGTGGGGAGGGCTGAATTGCCAATAAGAGTTGTTCCAGGTGACATTCTATCTCCAGTGCCATATGTTACCTACTCTTAGGCTACGGTAGAGTGTGAATGGGTTGATCAGCCCCGGAGAGACATCATGAGAGAGAGCTATAGTTTAACCAGTCAGATTTCAAAAAAGGAAAGATTTAATGACTACTTTTGACATTGTGAACAAAGCAAAATTCTGTTAAGGGGCAGCCTAGGGCATGCGAGATGTGATTACAATAAGATAATGAGAAGGATGCTTTTAAAAAAAACCAGACATAATGCAGCTGGTCCATACGAATAAGAGCTGTCTCCCTTTGAAGTACTCCCCTAGGGAGATGTTCTTATTAAAACCATGCCTGTATCATTCCAAATACAGTTGGGGTTCAAGCTCTTTGACAGTTGCCTTCAAAGGTGGCAAATTAGGATGAGGATAGATTGGATTTTTGGAAACAACGAAGAGCCATTCAGAGTCAGATGGTGGGAAAAGGCATACTGTCAAGCTCTGGGAGAACATTTTAAGATGATGCTGACGATGACAATGATGAGTCACCAAAGTTATAAGATTATTCTTGTGACCTTTCCATAAGGGAAAAAAGTTCTAGCAATGTTTTGGGTTGTAGGAGCATCATGGAAATAAGCACAAACCCTCCCAGAGCGATGACTTTGAAGATGAAATTCTGAATGTTTAAATTAAGCATCGAACAGAGAAAAGAATACTAATTTTGGAGTTAAAGGTCTTGGATTAAAATTCCACTTTTTAAACATTTTTATTATTTTGTAAAGATCTTTTATTTTATTAATTATGTGTAATAACAATTTTCCACATAAGTTTTTTGAAATTATATGTTCCAAATTGTCTCCCTCCCTCCCTTTCCTCCCTCTTTCAAGAAGGTGGTAAGCAATTTGACCTGGATTATACGTGTATTATCATGAAAAACACATTTTCATATTGCTCATTTTTATAAGAGAATACTCATATTAAACCAAACCTGCAAAATAAAAACCCAAATAAATTAAGTTGAAAAATCATATGCTTTAATTTGCATCCCAGTTCTTTCTCTGGAGGTATAAAAATCCCGGCCTTGGGTCTGAATTTTTTGTGTTGTTTTTTTTTAAACATGTACCTTCTGTCCTGGAATCAATACTGTGTACTAGTTCTGAGGCAGAAGAGCAGCGAGGGCTAGGCAATGGGGGTCACACAGGTAGGAAGTAACTGAGACCAGATTTGAACCCAGGACATCCCATTTCTGGGCCTGGTCAAACCTTTGAGCTACCCAGCTGCCCTCGGGTCTGAACTTTCTTTGGTCTTAGTTTCCTCATCTATAAAATTGGTGATGGGGGTGGGAGGGCTGGATAGTCCTAAGAATCTTCTGGCTTGAAATCTATGATCTAATGTATATGTTTATTTAAAAATCAATCTCATTACCATATCATCATACTTCACATATAACAGAAGGAATTTTACCCAGGAGGATTTAGCCAATCGATTTGACCAATGAGATGTAGTGGCAAAGACCAGGAGATGAGCAGGAGTCCTGCATATGGGAGAGTTTGGATGTAAGGAGGCTCAAAAGAGTGGTGTAGGATTGTGTTTTCAGTCATATGAGATGTCTAGGTATTTTCTCCTCTCTGTTCTTGTTGTGTGTGCCCTTAGCTGTCAGCTCCTTTGGGATAACCCCATCCTAAGTTTGGGGAATAAAAGTCAAGGGAGATAATGAAAGAGAAAAGGGAGGCACTGAGCTACAACACTGGGCATACCAGAGGGACAAACTATACTAGATAAAGTAGAAACAGAACAACGGAGGAGAGCTTTTGAGCATCTCACAGGATCTGGGACTTGGGAGTGTTAGGTTATCTGCCTTGGGAAGAGAAAAGAGATGAAGGATCCAGGGAAGAAGGGAGGAATGTCAAAGACACAGTGACCACAGCCTTTCAGCAGAGAGCAATCAATAACACTGAGAGCTGTTGGCTCCTGTCTCAGTGGGTAGGAGAAATTACAGTAGAGCTACTTCTCGGTGTGGAGGGGACCCTTATTCTGTGACGTCAGGTCCAAGATAATGTCCCATGCTCATGTCATTGTGTGGATGGCAGAGATGTGTTGGAACCTAGAAGACTAAAAGAAGATTCTCATCTCAGTACCAGGAGTTTTTGTGCAGGGATGAAATGCCACAGAGTAAGCCTACCCTGCCCTAGATATGCAAAGGTCTTTGCTGCTGCTATTGATGCTACTCCTGAAGGATTCTTGAAATCCAAGGTATGTATTTGAAGGGAAAGTTGCTTTACCAGTGCAGGGGAGATGAAGATAAAAAAAGAAGGGGGGACACAGAGAGCATGGTATTTTGGAAAGAGTGCTAGACTAGGAAATCAGAGGACCAGGCTTCCAGGCTTGGCTTGACTGTTCACTATCTGCCTTATCTTGTATACAACCATCACTTCACTACTATGAGACTGTTTCCTCAACTGGAAAATGGAGATGATTTTGTTTGTGTGACCTACTTCACAGGGTTGCTGTAAATGGAAATATGTTATTGTTCTTTGCTAATAATAATTCTGTCTTTTGGCTATAAAGATAATGGCAAAGTGGAAGGAGTGCTGAATTTGGACTCAAAAGACCAGAATCCAAAGTTTGCCTCTATCTATTGCTAATCGGTGTGACCCTGGGCATATCATTCTACCTCTCTCTACCTCAGTTTCTTCCTCTATAAAATATAGGGGTTGGATTAAATAAAGCTCCGAGGTTGTTCTCTTCCTTCCTTCCTCTCTCCCTCCTTCCTCCCTCCCTCCTTCTTCCCTTCCTCTTCCTTCCTTCCTTCCTTCCTTCCTTCCTTCCTTCCTTCCTTCCTTCCTTCCTTCCTTCCTTCCT